>NC_084598.1:23937221-24237221 GCF_033807715.1 Cololabis saira
GAACTTGTACCTTACAAAAATGCAAATTCTCCTCGTTCTCGTCCAGGCTTTTGCTGAGTAGCGATTTGCCAAATTGCTTTGGCACGGGGACTGCATGCGTTATTAGTGATGGTGATGTTTATGAATGTCCGCTCTCATAAAAATGTTTTATGCAGTTTCAAGCTTGGTATGGAGTATCATAAAGGAATGATCACTGAGAGGAAAAATAACATGAAAATGCAGAGATTGCTTGCATGAGTGGAAGTGTACAAAGGTATGCTTCAGAAGCGCACACACATGCAAATCCCAAATAATCCCTGAGCCCTTTTAAAATCGGCATAAGGCTTTTTATGGTGAGGTTTCAGAGAGAGGAGGGTACACGGTGGAGCAGACTCTCAGCTTTTCTGAGAAAAACAAATAAGAAATGAAAGGCAGACTTTCACTTCCAAAAGCTTCAATGTTGCCTAACCTTTATAGCTTCTTAGAGGGTCACATTGCTATGAATAGTGATTTTCTTCACCGCCTAATAACTGTCTTTTTCTCCCTCCTTAGCTGTGTGGAGGGGACCATGTGCTACGACAGCGATGAAGCTGCTGCATTCTCAATTACCAGTCTGTCAAATCGGTCCTCTCCACTCTCCTGGCGGCAGGGTCAAGCGAGCCCCCGTCTGCAGGCTGGTGACGCTCCGTCCACAGGAGGTAATGCACCTTCAGATGTTCCCCTCCGGATCAGCCACAACTCACGCATTCACCTCATCAAAGACCTGGCTGATGCCGATCCATCGCTCCTGAAGGGAGATTACCTCAGAGACAGTGACCTCGGTGTGAAGATTGCAAAGGATGATGAGGATGAGGAGGATGAGGATGACGATGATGATGATGATGATGATATTGATGACATTGATGATCTGGAGAATGGGTGAGTTGTTCTTTAGATGTTTCAATGAGTTCAACATCAAGGATGTGTTTTTTTTTTATTACCCTAGGGGACCAAATTGTTATGCAGTTAGCAGTAACTGCACCATCAATCAAATGATCATCACCAAAGGAAGACAACACACATGTGTCATTAATGGGCTCAGCAGGGCTTTAGTTACTGGTTCGTCAGCATACCAAAGCCTTAAATAGTCAGCCTGTAATGCATCACCATTCTCCCTCATGATAAGCTCCTGACATTGCCAGTTGCAGCCCCCCCTCATACAGCTGGCCCTGCTGCAGCAGAAAGCTGCCCACTGGCAGAGCTGGGGAGTGATGTCACCATTACCGGGCCCCCCCGCAGAGACCCTCCCATCATTCAGCTGCAAACCCACCGGTTTTGCCAGCAGCCTTCCATGTGGAGGACCCCTTGCAATGCTGGCTCACCCGGACCCCTTGGCAGCATCAGAATGCAGATGTCTTTGAGGAAAAACAACAACAAAAAAAACAGTAACTTGATCTGCATAACCAGTCAGTGATCAGTCCAAACTGGCACATGGTCCGAACATTTTTTATTTTAAAACCATGGATTCCTTGAATCAAAGGGTTTTTAAACTCAGATCACATCAGAGAGCAAAACACGGGCTATTTGTTCTTTAGAAAAGCTCATCAGCATGTTGGCTGTGTTGTGTAGTGACTGTAACTTAGGAAGTTGATGTTTTCGAAACTTGTTTCTGTTTCCATGTTTCTGTGGCCGCAGAAACTGCCATAGAAACCCTGGAGAAAAGTAACCCCAGTTTTGTTGACTGGTGCTTTTATGTCTGCCTGGTTGTTATTGATGGCAGCGGCACGATGTGAGTGGATTGTGCCTGAGTGGACATAAGCTGTTTGCTCTGCAACAGTTGAATCACAGACACATGTCATAAGATAAAAAAGATGAGCATGATGGTAGCTGCTGCTTATGCTCAAATTGTTGTTTATTGTTTCTTTGTGACATCTTGTGACCAGTTGGGAAAAATATCAAGATTCCATCTGTGAATAACAGAGGAAATTAAAGTTTGGACAGTCTGCTGGAGTGTGGCCAAACCTGTGTTCCTTTGACTTTTATTTTTTGTTTTTTATTGACATGACAAAACAACGTCAACTCAGCAGAAGCTGAATCATCATTTCCTTACTGATCAACCCTGTGCCCGAAAACACATTAACTCATCATAAACTAGGATTCTAGCAGTGGCTATGTGAGCTGCAGAGCTAATCCAACAGAACTAAAAAAGCTCTGTGCTGACCACAGCTTGGCATCTCCATGGTAACCACAAAAATGCATCCCAGTCACAAGAAAACCAACTGCAGACTTCAAATCTCTTTAGTGTTACAATGTTTCAGGTCACAGCCACAAATAAGTGGTTATGCAGGTTTATGTCATGCTGGGAGAGAAAGCAAACAAGAATTTGTTGACCGTTAAGAAAAAAAGACAAAAAAAAATGGAGATAATAAATGAGATAAAAACAGACTCACAATTCAGAGGTGACTTCTTCTTATCAACTGCTGCTTAAGAAAATAAGAAATGGGGCCTGTTAACGATTGCATTACAAGTTTTGATGCAAGACCTAACTTTTATTATTTTAACAAACAGCTAATGTGTTCATAGAGGCAACGGCTTTCACTCTCAGACACTGATAATGTGTTTTAGAAACATTTTCTTTCAACAAACAGAACATTTTCCACAAATCAATTTTCCATTCATTCTCATTCCAGACTAATGAACTCTGTGGCAGTTTTACATTTGTTATTCTTTAAGTTGTTTTCACCTCCAGCTTGTGCCAGAAAACTGATGTGTGTTTACCACTAGAGGGCAGAGCAGTGCTGCCGTTCCCTCGTCCTCCCCTGCTCCGGCCACCCTGACAACGTGAAGCAACCCCCTGAATTTCTCGTCCTCATTTTAAAACTTATCATACATCCTGATCCATTATGCATGTACACACCACCAGTGTCATGCAAGGGTCACTTTCCACTACTGCATCTCCTCTGAGCATTTATAAAACAAAGGATTTCCCCCTTATGCATTATGCATAAGATACATATACATTCTTCGTCTGGGTTTTGCATTGCTCATCTCTTTGTTTTTGTTAAAGGGAACTGCGGTGGAGGAGGAAACTGTTACTAAATATTAGTCGGCCCATTAAGATGTAGATTTGGAGGATTTGACTCCTTGATTACTGTGACTCACTTGATTTAAGGCATGAGTCACACTCTCATGCAAAGATGATGAGACCCTATATACTCACACACACCCTGAGTCATGGTCTCTTATGTCAGTCGTCTGTTTCCGGGGCTTTTTTAGCTGGGGGGCCTGCACTCGTACGATGAGTCTCACATCCTTCTGGTACTCGAGTCCTTCCCTCACACTCACTCACACGCACACATGCAAGTATACATCATTCTTACCAGGAAACGGGGAGTGAGGGGTGAAAGTTGGGAGGTTATTCCCCTCAGAGTGGGTATGTTTGTGTACTTTAACAATATTAAGGTGTGGTCCCATTTACGTTGGGGAGTTATGCTGTGTGGAAAATATGTTCAGACTCCCTACTAACGTAAAGGTACCCATAAAAATATCACACATGAACCTTAAAAGTACATAAGCATTAGCCAACCCAATACGTAGATTAAGTATTCACTCACATGTTTAGTCCCTTTGCCTGGACTTGTACACAGTGAGACCAGATGGAAGGGATGAAAGAAGTAAAAGAAGGTGGAAAAAAGAAAAGTTTTGACTCGGATTACTTTTCACTAATTGGATCATTTCAACAGCGGTTCACACAGAATAAAGTTTCATCTCTAAAAGTATTTTATACACGTAGAGGTGATGGAGAGTGCACTGAAAATATTGAAATTCAACTATATTGAAATTATTTGAGATTCATTGTGTGTGTATTTGTATGTTTATGAATTGACTGCAGCCTATATGGTTTAGATAGGTAGTATTGATTACCATTGTTGCCGTCTGAGCGCTGACATTGGCCTGTCCATACACATGCATACATGTAAACCGCTGCACAAGTGTGTGGCTCATTGTCTGCCCCGCTGGGCGCAGACGCTTTAGCTTCTGCATGGAGGAGCACCCGTACTAAAACGACCTCCCATTAGAAAATGCAGAGTCGCCATGGTTACACTGCAAGACAAGCTGGTTCACTGCACTAAGCGCCTGAATTATGAAAACAGTTGTTGTGGAGCAGGGCAAACACAGACACACTCACGGCTCCCTGAAGCATTTCTGGGTCTGCTGGCGTAAGTGTTTTGATTTGGTGCCATGTGCTTTTTAGAAAAACAGAACTGAGCTGGTTTATGTGTCAGTCCTGCTCCATACGTGGAAGTGAGTATGTTTTAACAGAGAAGTAATGTGTTTTGAAAGCAAATGATGCCTGGAATAGGTTCAGATGTCATCAACGATTACTTCAGTCTTATGACTAAATGTTTGGTCTCACAGAAGCCTTGGATGTGGTCCTTCTCTGATGGTCAAATACTCTGGAGGAACTCAAGAAGCTTTGCTGTTGCGTCTAAACCTTACATTAAGTGGACAGGGGTTTATAAGTAGTTAACTAAGGTCATGCTTTTGTGCATTTGCAGTTATGTGTTTGCATGGTTGTGTGCTTGAGTTTGTTTTTTTTCCCTTTCCTCCACCTGTACTCTGACCCCATCTGCTGGCCAAAAACAACACAGTTCACACACCCAGTCAACAGACCAGACAGAAAATAAGTGAATCAGATACTTGTTCCGATAAATGAATTACACTTCTAGGTCGGGGACTTGCTCACTCAGATCTCCTCCAGATGTGATTGCCTCCAGACACCTGTAAGTCTTTCCAGATCCTTGCATTTTGACTTGGACCGAAGGTGCCTTTCTGAAAACAGCTGGACGGCCTCCGTTCCCACTCTGAAAGATGTGGTCTCTGATCAAACTGTGCACTTTTTGAAGTATGGACGGTCAAGGTTTTACACATGTATGTAAAATAGGGGATTACATGCATTGTGTAATTTACTTTTTCCACGTGTAATCAAAGTCATATTAATATATCTGACAAGTCGAAGAAGTTGAGGGTGGAGTGTTAGGTAATGAACATCTTTAAATCAATGTAAAGGTTTTGGTGTTTAAAATTTGTATAACTGATCTCGTTGAATACGTTCATTGATTTAATTATAACCTATTATTTAATATAAAAGGCTTTAAAATTAACTCAACTTTATGATATAGTATTAACTAAATATTTTTAAATAGAAGACTGCAAACTGCATGTGAATAATGTGAAATAATGAGACTGGAACAATAACTTTTTAGAGGCCTTTCCTGCTTTAGGGTTGCAGGTTTCCTTTAACAGTTCATAATAGTAAACTTCAGATTTGCATAATTAAAAGGGAACCAGCTCATCTCCATATGCACATACTGTATTTCTACCTTTTGGCTCATATTTTATTCTTGACCTTCTTTCATGTTGTGTTACTGGACTCATGGAAGCCCAAAAAACTGTTGTTTGGGCTTGTTTTCTGACTTTTCTTACATTATTTCATGTCTGCGCCTTGAAAACGCACGAAGCTGCAACTGTGTAAAAAGCACACGTACATTTAGAATGAAAGTATTATTAATGCAAGTTATGTTGGATTTATTTGATATAAGTAATTGCTGTGTGACACCTGAATGGATTCGCCACCAAAAATGTACGTACTATTCACCAAAACTTGCACATTTTGATGAAGAAATTTGCTTCTTGCATCGTTGTAATTTTCCAACTGATGTTACTGAAGTGACACCACGCTGCAGACTCTTCTAATTACAAAATCTTTTTTTTTTTATTGGTATATAAAAGTAATTCGCTTTTGGAAAAAACTATCTATCCATGACTCTACCCACTTAATCCAACGCGGAGTCACAGGGATCTGAAGAAGCCTCTCCCAGAACACTACAAGAGAGAGGCAGGAGTGCACCCTGGACAGATCCCCAGTCCATCGCAGGGCCACGTTTAAGCAAACAACCACATGCTCACGCTACTAAGGGCATCCGTGGACTCTTGTGGTCAATTTAAGAATCATCCATGAACCTAAAATACACATTTTCAGACTCTGGGAGGAACTCAGAGAAAGCCAAAGCAAGCAAAAGGAGAACATGCAAACTCCACACAGAAAGGAACCAGGAACCTTCTTGCTGGGAGGCAACAGTGCTAACCACTAAGAGAGCGTTCTTCCCTGCAAAACATATTTTTGAATATATATAGTGTTGTATTACACAGAATGATATCTAGGTACACCGTGAATGTTTTAGGCCAATGCGGTTGAAGATGTTAATGATTTTCTTTAACACTCACAAAGGCACGTTTCTTCACTGATGTTAGCACTTCGTGAGTGTTTGGACCATAAATAGTACCTTAGAGTAATTAGTTTAAAGTACATAGTAGGCTGTTCTGCAAAGTTTCCCCCTCAACAACAACCAGTGTTTCTCTTTGCCTTCTTGTGTGAATAGTGGACTGATCCAGATGCATACATAGTTCAAGGGGTTACACATTTTTTGGGGGTGTCCACGAGTGGCCAGTGGCCGCCTGGATGATTCATGTTTTTTTTTTTTTTTTAAACGTTTATGTCTGTCTCATAGACAGTGTGGTCCGCATGAAAATTTGATGAGAGACAGATTGAAGAAGGTTCAGGAGAGCGATGATGTACGTGTCGTATATCTGCTCCGCCCTGTTCATCTCCATCTCTGCGCAGCGCTCCTCTGGCTCTGTCTGCTCGCCGTGGCGTGTAATCAATTACTTTTCCTGTCATTGCAGAGGGAACTTGACTGAATGGAAGAGTGCAGTCTTTCTTTGTTGCAGCACGTGTGGGCCAAAAACTAGAGAGAACACCCGTGGAGAACACACGCGCAGACACACAAAAACCATTATATTAAGCAAATTCAGCTCTTCGTCATTATCGTCATATGGAGGACTGTTTGCCACTCGGGGAGGATCTGGAGTCATTCAGTTTAATTCTGAGCTGACAAAACATGAAAGTAACCCTCTATTGTACTTGATTATGACAGTACATGGAGTTCTTTTACTGGCGTTGATCATCTGCCTGGCTATTTTTCTCAGTAATGATGTAACTGATGTAACTGACTTCAGTAGTAACATGAGGGCGCCGCTGACAATCAGTAACAACAATCATCTGTTTGTCTGCTAAAGTGGCACAAACACACCCCCTCCTGTTCTCTACACATAATAAGCATACATGTAACATACACAAACACATTAGAACGAGTAACACATGGGGACTGAGAGGGATTTGTTGTCCTGCAAATCTCTTGACACCCCTGACTTTGTTGAGAACAATTTTCTCATGTGACCTTTTTTTTGTTCTCCTCTGTTTATTTCTCCAGGGTTTGTGCCACATGGTTTGATTAAAGTTCAAAATTAACTTAATTACACCCCTTTGTTGGCTTTAAGGCCGAATAAGCAAAGCACGAACTGTGAAAGAAAAGTTGTTGATTCATCATCAGGGACTTTCACTGCTAAAAACAAGGTTTGCTTGTGTTTCTTTTTATTTTATCCCTCTCTGTCTCTGTGTTTTAATCCTTCTTTCTGTTCACACCCAAATTCACGCAGTCCCACACTTTACACTGATACTGCTGTCCAGGCTGCTGTGAGTCATTGCAAGAAAGTTTGACTTGTACTCCTGCTGGTCTCCACGGATTTATTTACTTTGACTACATGCCATCTCATTATTGTGCAACATACTCTTAGGCAACAAACACATGTTCCAGATTGGACTTTGGGAAGTACACTTGCATCCCTCAGACAAATTTTCTCACACTCTCTCCTCTGGAAGGCAGGAAGAATTTGGAGAGGTTTTTGGCTACAAGTGCAGAAAATGCTCGAAATCCTGCTGCCTGGATCTGATATTTCCAATAATGACTCCGTTCCCTCTCTTGAGGACCATGACACAAGCAAAATGCCATCGTTACAGCTACTGTTGCTTTGGCACCCCCCTCTCCCGCGTGCTGAGGCTTGGTAAATCCCTACGGAGACGCTATGGCATAATCCCTCCTAATCTCTGGCTTCCTCTTAAGGCAGTGTTCGAAAAAGCACAACAAAACTCAAGGATTTCTGCAAGGACAAAGGCCATTTATTTGGAAGGGGTGTGGGGGGGGTCATAATGGTATGGTCTGTGTGTGTAACCGTGTTCATGTGCAGGACCCCCACATAGTTCAGAGAGATGCATTACCATGTAAATAATATAAGAGAAGGAAAGGAAACGAGTGTGGCGAATGTGTGTGATTGACTTCAGCCTCTTAACTTTCTGAGGTCAGAATGCCACGGCTTTTGGCCAATGAGCAATCTCACCCCATTTCCTTGAAGGAAAGAGATGAATCCTACTTTTCCTGGAGGTGTTTTGAAATCACTCTATTTTCTTTTCTTATGATAAAATCACAGCTGAACTACAAAAGAAAGAAAAGGGGGGTGAGTGACCTGAAAACAACAGCTGGTGGTGAACACGACACTAAACTAATAATCACAGATATGAGCCATGTAGACCTGACATCATTCAATCAACAAACCTTTGTTTTTAAGACTTCACGGGAAGGTTTCAGGTTGAACGTGTCACTGAACAAAGAAAAGTGGAATGTGCAATAAACTTTTAACATGCAAGTCTGTTTAAACATGCAAGAAATATGACATTTCTTGTGTAAGAAATTTCTCTCAATCCCATTTCAAAATGAAGCAGTGAATTAATTTTTTTTATATGCTCACACAGTGAAAGATAAATTAAGAAATAGTTCCCGCTCTTCATGTGATGTCTGCAGGAAAAGTCCCAGTGGGAAAAATTATTCCACTTTCTGAGTCTTATTCAGCGTTTCCTGTATTTGAGTCCTCGAGATAAACGTGACACAGAAAACAGTGCTGTTTTCAGCTGATCTCTCCATCACTTATTTTCCACGTTCTGAACCGTCTTAAGATCTTTTGAAAAAAATGAAGTTGAAAGTTGGTCCAGACTGGATGTACAAACAAATTCAGCTGCTGATATCTTAGTTCAGGTCAGGACAGCCTCAGTGCTTTCTTAGTATTTGGTGTTTAGGATTGCTACGAGTCAGCAATTTATCTTGTCTTATCTAACTGTGTTTAAATTGCTATTAGGTTTTAATATCATGTAGGCGTTAGCGCTCATGTCTCCACAGGCTCCTGCTGTTGGTCACATTAATTGGGACGCTGATTCTTGGCTGCCGGGATGTCCAGGAATCAGCAGAATTTTTTAACTTGTGGGAATTTTTAACGCAGCAAGTAGTTAAGAAAACATTCAGCTCATTCTGACTGAATTAGGATGGGACTGGAAATCTGACGAATTACTTGTGTTGTTATGTTCTCATTTATCATTTTGATGCAAAACATTGTTTTTAGTGGTAAATGATGCCTTTCTTTGTTTTTAAAGAAAGGGTCTTCAGGAAATTATGAGGTTCATTCACAGACGGATTCCTTCCCACAGTTGAAGCCAACTCCCATTTTACATGCATGCACACACTCTTTCTAACCTTGATTTCACTCTTTCGCAATCTTCCACATATATACAGTCTTTAAAGACCTTTGGGGGTAAATTAAACTCTGTGGTTAAGGAAAAGCTTTTCGGAAGCTTTGGGTTGAAATCCCTTCAATTCTACACTACATGTACCCACACTATACACACACCATTTCCACTAAAGCCAAGCCTTTGGAAGTCTAACAGTAGGGTGTGAAGGGGTTTGTAATGCGCATAAGAATCAGTCCTGCTTTCCCCCCCATTGACCCCAACCGTGTTATTCTCTGGAGCTGTTTCGACATTAGTCACACACTTTTCTTTCTGACCCCCTCGCCTGCCATCATCCTCCTTTCCTGTTCTCCCTATTACACCATCTCTAATCTCATCATTTCAAGTATGTCCTTAATTCTTTTTGTGGCGAACACATTCTCATTAGGAGCCTGAACCAGCTGCAGAAACCTCCTGAGCTGTATTTTGATTTCTGCTTTACGCCTCTTGAAAGAGAAGGCATCTTTGAAGTCTCTGCCCGGCCTCCCTGCGCATTGTTCCAGGCCGACCAACTCTTTAGAGAAGCAGTCTTTCTGAGCAAAAGCCTGATTAGATGCGAGGGTCAGCGAAAAGTGGATGGAGGTCCCTCAGTTAACCAGAAGAGTGCCTCTTCAGACTCCTGGGAGAGTGCTTACAATGAAGTATTGTAGACACAGAAAAAAAACAAAAGAAGAACAATGGCAAAGTTTTTTGAAAGGATGAAAGTACCTCAATCTTGAGTATGTCAAGTATGTTTCTGCAAGGATTTCAGCATTCGGGCTCTTAAAAAACGTGGCCTGTTGTTAGCAAAGCGCTGTGCCGAACAATGAACATTCGAACATTTGTAGATTAAGACACAGGTTTGTACCTAACTTCACCCTGCATGTGTTTTCTGTTAGCATGCTAAAGGGCGGGCAGTCATTCCGAAGACATCCTGTCAAACCATACTGGAAAAACAAGCTATCACAGTCAGATCATAAGTGACATGATCCCAGTGTGCCTTCGAACAGCAGGCATGCATTGTTGAGTTATTAGTTTGACATCATCTATTATGTTTAGCTCCTTTCAGATTTTTACCTCTGTACATTAATGTGGGTGCAACCAAAGGTGTCAGTTTAATTTCTCAATGAGCACCTTTGTGCTTTTTTTCTTTCCATGTAACAAATGAGTCATCTGACAAGGTTGAACCCAGTAACATGTACACGTGAACATTTTAAACAAGTCTGAACTGCTACATGCGCATTCCCTGAGAGACGGTAGTCGCTGGTCTTTATTTGAGATATGATTCGCTTCTATAGGAGGAAAAGGACAAACTCACTCCATTAAAGGGAGTAACGGTGCTGTTTTCCGCTGTCGTTAGGTGCAGTGTTGTTATTTTTGCAGCGCTTGAGTACAAACAGGAAAAGACGGCTTAATTTTTCCACAGTTTTTTTTGGGCCGGCTGCAGCTTCTCCCTTCACATTAGTGGCTTGAGGAACAGGAAATCTTCATGCAGTGAAATATGACTGTCAATAATGAAAACAGCTCATTTCAGAAAAATATTTCCTACACTTCCCCTGTATTTTCTGTTTCACAAGTTTAGTGTATGTGTGTGAGGGTGTGTGTTATTTTTTGTGAAAGAATGAGATAGCTGTCACAGTCCTTAGTTAAACAGCTTATACATGAGATTCTACAATACTACTATTTCTTTTTTATACCTGAATTTTGGGAATATATACTGAGTACTAATATGATAGTCTTATATTAGCAAAAGTCTTATTTTTTTGTTGCTATTTCCCTTGAATGGCTGTTGGATGATTGTAGCTAGAGGATCTCTCTTTGGGACGGCAGGTCTTCATTCAACTATATCATGTTTAACTAAGTGTCAAAAGCTGTCATTTTCAATGACTGACAGGGGCTGGTCAGCCAGGACAATGCACTCTACAGTTTTGTCTGTTATTGCAGAGGCTCTCCGGCTTTCTGTGATGAATTTCATTCGTTCATGAAAGGCAAACTCCAGAGCTTGCTGTTGCAGCTGCTATGTCTTCCCTTTTGACTTAATAAAGTCCTCTTGCCCTTTCACCTGGCTCCTTAAATGCTTAATAAGATGGCCTCTGTTACACTTGTCAACATTCATGCGACGTGTGGAAACCACAGTCTTACGTGATGAGTATTCCAAGTGTTAAAACCCCACTGGATGTAAAATAACGGCATATTGCCAACATAATGCTAATGCTATATACGCAACTCAGACAATCAGCTGAGTTAAAACTAGGAAGTTGCAAGACAGTTTTGCAGAAACTCTGTACTTGTTTTTTTTGTTGCAAAAAAGACAAATTAAGAGACTATTGAATCAGACCAGTTCTATTTTCAGTTGTTTCCACCCACTCAGTGTTTCATTTATTGTACTTAAGTCAATACAGTTGAGGCATTTTTTTTCGTAAGGGATTAAAAAAAGAACCATGAAATGACTGATGTGATACATTTCATGTGAAGTACACTTATCAGCTCTCTTTTTGCAGTCATGGACACCGCTCAATAGAGCTGCGAACACCATCATACATGCATTTGCTTGTGGAAATAAGCTCTTTGAGGAAATAAAAGTATGCTTGAGATTGTGCAGAGGTACTTTCAAAACCTTTTGAAACCCAAGCCTATTTTGCTCTTACTTGCATTCTCTTATCAACGACCTCAGATCTGTGGACATAAGGGTTCATATTTTGAGGGTTAAACAGCATGCCGTATGTGAAAGGGGTTCGTTTCAGCAAAGAAAACACTGCTAAAAGAAACTTATCAGACAGTTGCAGATGTGCAGGTAGGTGTGTGCCTGAGTGGAGGACAGGAAGAGGGTAAAGTGTTGTAATGTGAATGTTTAGGAAAGAAAAGACGGTTAAACGTCTTCGTTTGTGGAAAGTTGGTAAATCAACAGGGAAATCTCGGTGTGTGGTGTCCCGTGTAATAAATGTGTGTAAGAAGGGTTAGTTTATATTTGTTTACAGTCAGCTTGTGTTTCAGCAAGTATTGCATGTCCATCTGAGAGTCTGTGTGTGTTCCTGGTCTGATAAGGGGGGATGAGCTTTCCCAGGTCTCCGGCCTCTTTCATCAGTAAAGCAGTGACAGGTTCTCAGGGTTGTATGGGTCACCCTGCCTGTATACTGTCATTACACAGTTACATCACCGCCTAATTATACTGCACCAACTCACACACATGGACCCTTAATACGAGCTTTGTGGCCTGAGATGCTAAGTGAAAAGAAGTGCAGCAGTGAAAAAAAAAAGACACCCTTTGATGAGCAGAGACAAATAAACAGCTCAGGAGATGGAGGGCAAGTCTGGACATGAGTCAGAGGTTGAACTAAAAGCTCGCCAGACAGACAGAACGCTGTCCAACTAGCCTTTCCAGAAACCCGGATAAGACTTGACACGAATAAAAGCAAGCGCTTGCACGGACTTAAGGAGGATTGCAAATGTGTGGGTGTGTGTGAATGTGGGAGTGTTTCTGTGTGCAGATAAAATCTGTTTTTCCTTGTATTTCTTAGTGACACTAGGCAACGACAGCAGCAGAAGCTCTATACACCTTCAGGTCAGCATGCCAACATGCTCATCAGACCTCCAAACACACATCCTCACAAGCGTGTGCCCACCTGGCCCTGCGTGGCATGAATGATCAGCAGAGCCTTGTCTTTGTTCCCTCTGTCTTTAAAGAGTGTGTTGCTTTTTTTCCGTGTGTGTGTGTGTCCCAGTCTCTCTTTCTGTCTCTTGTCCTTCTAGGACATTTTTCTTTTTTGTCTTTACTGAAAAGACAGCGTTAATTATCTCAGCCCCCCCCCCCCTCCTCCTCGGTGTCCCTCCATCACCCTTAATTCACTTATTGAACCAACCCAGCAGACAGGCAGATCTATTCACAGGGGTCCACTCAGTACTTAAAGTGTTTAAACACCACTGGATGTTGTGAGGGGGCAGAGCTCGCGGGAATGGATACATGATACTCTATTCCTCTGAAAGGGTCCAACAGCAAGTACACACTCTGTTACAATAGAAACACTGGAGTCATTTACCCGCCCCGCTTCATTACACCCTGATTGAGGACTCTTTGTGCCCCTGATGGTTTGACTCTCAGCCAACGTGTATTCTAGACAGTTGGTCCCTGTTGAAAGATATTTGTGTGCAATAAATCAGAGTTTAAGGGTTTTAAATACCTGGGTAGTTTCTTATTTCCTCCATCACAGAGCCCACGTTGTTTTGCATTTAATGTGATAATTCAATCGCCATAGGAAGTGGACAGTTACTGGACGGCTTGTTCTACAGCGGGGACTACTTCATCCACTTTCACCCTCATTCAGAGTCATACAGCACTTCTTAGTCCATAGATTCTAAATCTATTCATCACTTTTTATTACAAGTTCTCTGTGGAAATGTGTGAAGACAAGTGTAAGGTTCATGGAAATCCAGGAATCAAAACATTACTCTCTGACCCCTTTAATTTCGGAGGGATAGAACTTGACTTATCTGACCACTGGTGTTGGTGTAAGATTTTACGTGTATTTAAAAGCCCACACAAATTATCAGGTCTGGAGGTTCAATAAACGGATGTCTGTAACTCTCAGTTAAGTATGTTGGAGTGTATTTTTAATCACCTAAAGAGCTCAAAAAGCTTAACCAGACTTTGCTGATTAAGTTTATGCTCTGGCCAAATCTGAGCAATTTCTTTCTGATCTATGAAGCATAAATGGTTTACTAAGTATAAGAACCACTTGTTTTTTATTTATAAAGATACAGCGAGTTAAAAAAATGCGTGAAATGTAATAAAACAACCATACAGAAATCCTGCAAAATTAGCAGTGATGTGATTTGTGCTGATAACAGGACGTTCCTGGAAAAAGCCAGGACCAGTGTTTAACTTTGGATGCTTGAACATTAACTGCAATTACCAACAGTTTCCACTTACTTTAGCGGACAAGACTATTGATTCCTTTGTGTAGACGTCTGATGAGTCATGCAGTGCGGTGGGCGATTTTTACCTTTTGTCATAGACAGTACTCGAGTTGTAAAAAACAATCAGGGGGGATGGTGGATTTTATCATATGGGGACAGATAATTTGTGCTGATTACAAATAATATAATATATTACAAATAATAGCACTGACCAAAACACCTGCAGAAATACTGCGGGAATGACATAGCAGCAGTTAAATGCAGCCTTCTGTAAGCTTTAAATATCCACTGGGCTTACATCAAATACATCAAAACACAACAATAAAAAACTGTTTTCTGAACTTATCAATATGACTCTGTCCTTCACAGGATAAGTAAAATGGATCACTGCAAAAACTCAAAATCTTAACAAGAATATTTGTCTTATTTCTAGTTAAAATGTCTCATTTTAGTAAAACAAATCTCATTACACTTCAAACAATAAAAAAAGAGAACAATATTGTTTTTGCTTGTAATGAGAAGATAAATCTTGTCCCACTGGCAGATTTTCTTACTTGAAAATTTACTTGAAACAGGTGAAAATTGTCAAATAAGTTATTTTGTGTTTTTTTTCTGGTGATGACTCTAAATGTTGAAATAGCAGTAAAACCACATTCATTGATGAAATGACATAAGGGATGGAAAGGGGGGATGTCAGTTTTACAGGGGGGATGATTTGGACCGTTTTTATTTCAGGGGGGATGCCATCCCCCCTCATCCCCCCTCAACTCCAGTACTGGTCATAGAAGCAAATAAAGAAAGAAACTTCTTATCCTCCCGCCCAATTAGAATAAATAGCAATGTTCAGTGCAGCATTCACTACCAAAATGCTGAGTGGGCAGAATCAGTGGGCTGTGTCTACTACGCGGATTAGAGATTTAAGAGTGTGTGAAAACGTCTTCGACATGTCGCTTTTATGGAATTTGATGACTGCGTGCTTATCCCGCCGCGGCTGAATGCCAAAAACCATGAGCGCTTTTTTTGGAGAAGGTGCAGCTGCTCGCGATCAGTGAAAACGGGGCCGGTGGAAGAGGAATTTGGGGTGTTGCCTTTTCTATCCGTGCCTGCCTCCCTTGCAGATCGCCCTCCCTTTCGGAACTGCGTGTATGTGTAAAGGCTGATTTATGGTTCTGCGTTAAATCGACGCCGTAGGGTACGGCGTAGAGGACGCGGCGAGTCTGCGTCGTTTTAACGCAGGACCATAAATCAGCCTTGAGAGAGGGGTGTGTGTCTGAGTGCAGGCACTGCGGGAGTGAGTGGGTCAGTCAGTCAACGCTGCTGACTCTCACAGGCGGCTCCACCGGCTCTCATCGCAGGAAAGCACCGGGTTGGACTCGTCTCTCGGCCCTTTTTTTTAATTCATTTTCACAGGCGGGATATGCCAAACGAGAACAAAGCGGCGGTGAGAGCTGGACGGTTGTAGAAATGAGCGGCCGCGTGATGAACGGGAAAATGCTGCAGCTCCCGGCTCCGCAGCGCGCAGGGAGGACAATGCACTTTCTGTCAAGGTAAATGGATGAGAACCCAGGCTCGCACGTGAGTGAGGAAGGATGATGCCGGATGGTGAGATAGTTCACACACCGGTGACACTGCTTTTTCATCGTAATGCGCAAGGGAGGTGTGAATTGAAAACGGAGATTGCGTTGCAGAGGCTACGGCGGAGCGTGTGCGTAAAAATGAGCAGCATGTCTCATTCATAAAAACTCCAATCGCTGCATGGTGGCACCATTCGCTATTGTGATCAGTGTGAGCTCACATTAATTTACTGTATATGCTTCTGCAGAATGTGTCTTAGTTTGGACCCCGATTATCTTTTTGTGAACCTATAGATTTATTTACTGTCTAATTATGTCTTGCCGCTTTTAATGTCAATGTAAAGCACTTTGAATTACCTTGTGTTGAATTGTGCTATATAAATAAATTTGCCTTGCCTTGCCTTGCCTATAGATGGATCTTCCCCTTAACGCGTAAAACCACGTGAATCAGCACTGTCTTTTATTTTTGGTGCATACATAGGCTATACATGTAGCAGGTGGATCTAAAGACAGGTTAGTGCTGCAATTTTTGCCTAAAAAGGGAGGAAGAAACCCACTGCTGCAGCAGGGAGCTTTTATGCACGAGCAGACAATACACACGCGTCTCAAGAGTCCGTATTGTGCGTGTGTCTGATGGCATACCCATTGTTTTAAAACTGCATGCGATGACAACTGGTGTTTGATGGCTCAGTCTGCAGCGGCAGCAGGTATGCCAGTCTGTGTGTGTGTTGCATTGATCCACTGCAGAACCGAACCGCATTCTTTTGAATGACTGACCTACATTCTGAAAGACGCCTTCCCTCCTTAAATCGGCTGTGATTGGGTGAAAAAATGGCAAGCTGGCTTTAAAGCATTTCCATACCCACGCTGTTACCTAACTATGCGTTATTGTGTGGGCTAATATAGGCCACTGGATCTGAGTAGGCTGGTGGTGGTTGACTGAGGAACTGACTCTGAGGATGACCTGTTTGACAGACAAATTATTCAATATGGGCAGGCAGAGATGCTCTTAGGGGTATTGATTTAGTTTGGATTTGTGTGTGCCAGCCAGTGTGTGTGTGTGTGTGTGTGTGTGTGTGTGTGTGTGTGTGTGTGTGTGTGTGTGTGTAAGGAGGTTAAGGGGTGGTTGACTTGGCTCTTTCTAGTCCACTGACCTCTGTTGCTCCCATTGACCCTTTATGTAAACCCATTAAAAGAGAGTGGCCCAAAATCAGCTGGGTTTTATACAAACACACATACACGACACACACTCATTCATGTGTCAGTCTCACAGGGCCATCCAGTGGGGGTTTTATCTGTGTTTAAATTGGACACATGTGCTTAAAAAGCTGGCTGTCAAAAGACAAGCAAATGGCCAAATACTTGGAAACTGATGTATGCACACACAGAGACATGTGCCCTTCAAGCCGTCACCAAACTATATGATTGAAGCCAGACTTGATAACAGTAAGAGTGTGAGCCCCATGCAAGTTGGGGCGTGGGTGTCAGCTTTTCTGTGCACAATCAGACATTAACCATGCATCATTAGCTAACCACATCCAGCCAGTGCAAACTCTGTTGCTCATATTGGGAACAATCCAACGTTAGCTTTGCCTATCCCTCTGTGTGTGTTTGCGTGTGGTGTCGTCTAAATCCCGCAGAAGTAGCCAGCTCAGCATGACCCCACACCCAGCCGCAACCTCCCACTGCTCTCAATTTCGTCCAGACAACAGCTTTGCAAATGAGTGACATCACTCATTAATGCGTATCACACCCATAATCCTCCTTGGTTTTTGTTTTAAATCAAATAGAAAATATGGAGCATGGGTGGCGGTGATGCAGATGGGACTGATGTCAGAGCTGATGTCATTCAGCGTCATTCAGTGGGTGGTTTGGCCACGATGTGAAGTTTGGCTCGAGCTGCTTCTTTGACGGATGGAGCAGATTATTGAAGATGGCATTCGTAATGTGTTTAATTACCGTGTCATTGTTTTTTCCCACCTGGACGGGGGAGGGTTCATCATACTGTTGAGAAATGCTAATCGGCTTTGTCAGCTGATGGTGCTAAAATGTATTAACTCTGATCGTTTACCAAACAAAATAGTTATTTATGGCGGTGAGACATTGGCATGACAAGAGTTCCAGGAAGCTCGGCCATCTTCTAGTTTAAACATGTTAAAATATATGGATATCAGCTCATAAACAGCAGGGTTCCCAGGGTCAAAAGAATTTTAGATGAGGCTGTTTTGGAAACAAATGCTTTGCTGAGTCAGATGCTGGATGAGCTGGAAGAGTTAAACAAGCTTAAACTGGTTTTCAACAGTCCCCGTGACTCATGATCCCTGACCAGAACTTTATTGCTCTTCAATGCATGTGTCCACCAAAGGACAGACGGATTTAAAAATGTCACTTGTGTCAAAACGCTAGGCCACAATAGCAAAGTAACCCAAGTGGTCACTTGGGGAAGTGCTTTTTTTTTTTTTTTTTACTTCCCCCTTTTCATTGTTTTTCAGCCTTGGAAGTTCCTGCTCAGTTTGTTTACACAGGTGTTACCTGATTACACAGGTAATCAGACACAAACAGATTCACCTGTTGGGCATGTGCAGGCAGCCTTAGGTCAAAACGGATCGATCTTGATTTTACGTGTGTGACACACACACACACAAATGGTTTAATTATGAGAGCATGGACAATGTGAGAAATAAAGGCTAATTTATTTCATGTGACCACTGGCTCTTGGCGCTTTCTGATTAGGTGAACAAGTTCAGTGTCCTTGCCAGTCTCATTAGGTAGACCCAAGAGTGAAACAACAGATGTTTGTAAGACACATACACTTTTTTTTTTATTGTACACACAGGAGCCAGTGTTCACAAACAGAGCTCATATTTTCATGAGGTTGTCCCTCCTGTAGTTTAGTGAGTTTCTCTGTTAGATCAAAGCCAAAGAGGGACCCAGAGCTGAACAGCGCACCTTAACGGGCAGCAGGGGACTAGAGAGAAGCTTTAAGGCTAACATCAACAGTCATGGTGTGTAATAACCTCAGGATGTTATTTTCACCTGATACTGAAGTGATTTTCTATGGTGTGTGTGTAGACTGGGTAAATAAAAAAAATCCAACAAAGTCTTGCATTGTCTGACCAGAGGAACCGTGAGAAGAGTTCCTTTGGTTTGTTTGGGGCGACACACTTTTTGAAACCTCTGCATATGTCATACAGCATGGGCATGCTTATATGTGACTCCATATGTTAGAGAATTAGGGAGTGGGGACCAAGAATACACTCTCGCTGGAATGTGAAATGTGTGTTTTGGGCAGCTTGAGGGCAAGGAATGTCTCCCGAATTCACTGTAACAGCTTTTAGTGGTCTGACCAGACTCAGTGTGTTGTAAGTAACAGCAGGTGATGGGTGCAGGGTCCTGCAGGGTGTGCCTCAAGACCTGCTGGTCAATACCCCATGGGGTCATATATGCAAAAAAACACACACTAGTACACATACAACAACTTGTCTGTCCTCATAACAGCACAAGAGTAACGGGAGTGTGTTTTTAAAAGGTGTCTGCTTTGTCTTATAGCCAGCAGAAGTGTAAGACTATCTCTGCTCCAGTCAATGGGCCTTTCAGTCTGTTCTGTTACTCAGTGTTTGGACAACCTTTGGCAGGTGCTCAGTGGTATTTCGAGTTGGATTTGTAGTCTCTGTCTTGTCAGATTTTGGTTTAAACGAGATATATACAACCTGATCCTGCCGTTTTCTTTCAAGATTTGTTAAATATTTCCTCACTGCAAAGCTGAGTAAAGAAGCGATGCTGACCATTGGAGACAACGCTAACAAACCCTTCTGAAAACATAAGGGTGGGATTATTTGACTAGCATTAATCATGTAAACCCTACTGATCCTCCATGACATGAAGGAATAGTCATATAGTGCTGGTACTGTAGTTCCTCTATATGAGCGGTATTTGTGTGGCGGTTTGTTTTGGTGGGATAGTTCCCTATTCTGGTTCTGCAGACAGACTTTCAGACAGTGTCCAACCTATCGCTGTTGGGTTTCTAAATACCAACAACAGCTGTCTGTTGTTGGTATATGTTGCTCCGGGCTTGGTTTACTGTATTCTGTTTACCATAATGCAGCTGTCAGTGAAAACATTCGTTTGTGCTTTTGCACGTGTCCCTGGCACTGTCTTTAAGCACAGCTGCTTCAAGTTATCAGCAACCCCCGGAAGAAGCGGGCTTCATTCAAAAGTTGCACCTCCCTCTCTCTACCTCTGTTACCATCCTTTTCATCCTCTCACTGGTCTTTCTTTTTCAAACCAAAACATCCCCCTGTGCGCCTTTAATTCAAACAGCCGTTAAGTCAGCTGACATGTCTGGAGGGAGGCCAGAGGTAATTCTACCCCAGAATCCAACCCCTGTCCTGGGCCTCTGCGTGCCGGGGTTCCCCTCATGATCTCCTCCCCGGTTCTTAGCTGTTGAGTTCGGGTCGGGAAGCTCTCCACACCGCACCCCAGACTGAACTACTTATGAAGGTGATTTAAAAGGCCATTCCAACTTTTCCCGGGAGTGCCGTCCTTCTTCTGCTTCCTGGTCTCTTATGGGGAAAAGAGGGACTTCAGAGGTCTGACGTTAGTGGGTTATTATAACAGAGCTGTATTGGTCATCTCCTAACATAGATTTTCCAGTTAACACCCAGTTTGTTGAGCCCTCTGCAGTAAAAACTCAAGGTCACTTTGGGGAGAAACTGTTAAAATGTCTCCATTTCTTACTTAGCAATTACCTAAAATGAATGAAGCTTAAGTTCAGAATTTATTGTTTGTATTGCGACTGCGTCCAAATCTCTCCAAAGCAGCCTTGTTTTGACTGAGAAGCATTAACCTCTAAACTTTAACCCCGTCTGAGCCGACTGAGAAAAAGACCATGTGATAGAGGAGACGGAGACAACTAAAAAGTCAATTCTTGCCTTTCAAGGAATCATCTTCACACTCTCTCCTGGCTCCCGCCGTTTTCCTTTTTGGGGTTTACATTATGAGAAGATCAAGATGACCCAGTGGGTGTCAGCATGATCAACCGTCACAGTGTTCTTCTCTTGTTCCAGACGTATTTCTCCAACCAGCATTCCTTACATGAAGGTCGGAGACTTCCACTGTTTCAAATGTTCTGTTTCATGTCACGGTAAAGAAATGGTATACAGCTGGATCAGCTATAAGATGTGTTGAACTCTGGACAAACTTCATTTATCTAACTGGAAGAGGTCACATAGAGAGGAGATTCAGAGATAAAATCTGTCCACAGAGAATGTTTCTCTTTTTCAACTGTTTTTTCTTCAATATGTCTATCATCACCTCCCCCATACTCCAAAAAACACACAAAAAAAACCATTTTACTGACCAGGGTTCCTGTTGCACTCAACTTTCCATCCAGAAAGCCCCCAAGCATTTGTAGAATGTGTCACTGTCTTTGAGGGAAACCTGGAAGAGTGATAAGAGTGACTTTAATACTCTTCCATACAAACATCACACCTTGGAAGTGCCAATTCTCAGCCCGGCTTGCTTATTGGAGCTCTCGGTGGAGTCATGAATTTAGGAAAACTGTGATTCCCTCCAAGTACGACTATCACGCACCTCTGACAGCTAATTCAAACTCCACTCGGGGGACGGTGGCTGCTGTGTCCCAAAACCCCCAAGGCCATTGCCGTCAGAGTCCCGTCTGTCAAAGCCATTGGAAGCTTTCTCTTCTGTATTGGCCATTTAGGGATGTGGCCTCTCCTATTTCCACACACTGTTGCGTACACACACGTGCAGCGTCTGTAGTTTAGGCCGCCGGCCTGTCCTGATCCTGGTGGCAGATGGAATTACTAGTAATTACGAGCTCATTAACTCCAGCCTACTCTGTAATCCTCTCTAATGCCCAAATACTGCTGGGTGGGTGTGGGTGTGTGTATGTGTCTATGTGTGTTCACAAAAGACTGTCCAAACAGCTATCACACATTGTTCCACACCAGATCGTGAAAACAGGATGGAGAGGAAATAATAAATAGGACTGAAAAGGAAATTAATTTTTTTCAGTGTCCTAAAAAAGCAGACCGCTTGCGCAATCTAATTTTTAATTGGGTCCCTTGTCTGTCGTTTAGAATAAATAAATGTCTGTGTTGGAACACTAATTAAAAGCCACTTTTATTTGTTGTTAATTACTTTGCAAGTGTCTCAAGTATGCAGAAAACAACAGTGCACCCTCATTTAAAACTGGAGGACTCGGTTATTAATTGGAGAGAAGATATGAGCACCTAGAGTCTACCATGATTCCAATATGCAGCAGATGATGGATTATTTATGATAATAGGCAGCTGAAATAACATTTGTATTTACTTACTTACTCCTGAGCACAGTTACAGGTAATATACAGTATGTAATTTACGGCTTGTCTGCACACATAATGTCTGTGTAGACTCAAGATTTAATAAGGGCATCACCTGCAGAGGGATTTTTATTTTTTATGCATGGCAAAGGGTGCTGCTGTGATGCATAATATTTTATTATATACATTTTTGTGATCTTCTGTACTTTTTAAATATCAATTGAAATGTCAAACAGTTTTTATTAGGACATAAAGGTTGCTACACTTGTAATCCAGCCGGTGATTCACAGATTTGTGTCCATGATCGTGTGGGTTTTATTTTGCTTCCTGTGATAAGCTGATGAAGCGGTCCAGGGACACATATTGTTAGCCATCTGTGCACATCATCAGCAGCACCCTCCATCTCCCTCCTTTTTTTTCTGTTGTCAGGTAGCCACTCAGTATGCATTTAATGAAAACTCCTACGCATAATCAGCTCGAATTTTATAACTATATTAAGTATTGCTACAAAGTGTATTTTATTACTTAATTAAGTATCTCATACTTTATTGTGCAATGCAAGGCTGAGTCTTTTTTTTTTTAATGATAATCCTGTTTCCACATGGCCATGGTTTGTGTTGCAGGACAAAAACACTGACATTGGGTGTGGTTGGTCACCCTGCTCTGCTGCAAATGAGACATTTACTGTGTAAGAGCATGGTCTGATGAACGTGTACACCAGTATCGCTGTGTGTACTTATGAATGCAGTCGGTTGGGTTTAGATCCGGCTTTACTTGCCCACAGTACAACTTGTAGAGGATGTTCTTACGGACAGATATTGTTTCATTTCTCTCTTTTATTTCACGTGTGAGGGCGGGTTTCCTGCTGATTACCTCCTGGGATTTTAGTCAACATTAAAGAGGGTTCATCGTACCAATTTACAATCCTTTATCAAACACAGCCACACAATTTAAACTTTTATAAAATGTAAAGATGTTAGCCACCTGATCGTGTCCTCTCTGGCTTCTGCATCGACTGCCCCAGTGCCACTCTGACGGTGCCCTTTTGTTCCATTTGCCTGAAAAAGCATCACTTGGACCGCATCTGATTTAGCCATTTTAGGTTTGCCATGTGACAATGTGGATTTTAATGGGAATGGAAATTCCCTGTCCACTGCAGGACTGCAGAAACACTTTCCATGCATTTACAGATGTTGGACAGTCTGTGTGCAATTCACTCTGGATAGAATGTGTTTAACCCCATGAGGGACAAACAGTTGAACCAGCTGCATCTCCATGATATTGTTCCTCAGGTCTGGATCCCTTCTGCATTCCTGCTTCTGTTTCTCCAAACTGATTTCTAAACTCCTCAAAACGTGTGCCCGATCTAGTCTAGTGTCATTGTTTAATTTGGTTTTATTGGACTCATTGGACTACCAGTGTAATCCCACTTATACATCTGATAAAGTCTCCCTATCAAATGTCCCCTTGGTGGTTATACTGCATATTTAGTTGGTTGTCTTTATGATGTTTGACCTTTTGACCTCGTATCTTTCTTCTGTGAGTTCCTTTTTTCCACATCTGTGCATTCTGTTGCTTCTGAAAAAGCAGAAGCTTCACATGCTCCAAAAATGTTCCACGCAGTTTTAATCAGTGTTTAGATTACAAGCTTATCAGTTAATTCTGTTAAGTATGCCGTTGGTTCAGGCAGGTTTCCAAGGCAAAGATGCTTTGTGTCTGCTGTGAGCTTTTTCTTCCTTCTGAGTCTACTGTATTCCTCGCACTGTCTTTCTCCCATCACTCAACACTCTAGAGGTCAGGAGAGTAGAGCACAGCGCTCTGGTAATGAGCAGCCAAAAAAACAAAAAAAACAACCACTCGTGGGGATGAGAACAATTAGCTCCACAGAACCTCTTGTGAAAAGACAGCTTTTTAGCACAGCAGCAGTATCTTTTCCCTTGATCATTTGTGAAGCTGCTCGTCTTTGTGGAAATGACTGTTCTCTACGCAGACTATGAGGAACAAAGAAATCAAGTGTAATGATTCTGCTTATGTTAAGCCCTCACATTTTTTTTCCTTTTTAGTTCAGTAAAGGACAGAGAAATGCCTAAACCCCTGCTTGCCTGCAGCATTTTGCCTTTCAGAGAATTAGTGAAATCTAAGTTTTCTGTGGACAGCATCACTCCGCTCAGCACCCAACTGTGGTTTCTCTTTTCAAGGGGCAGTGAGCTGCAGGAAGCCACTTATTTGCATGTAGTTATGGTTGACTGTTTCTAGCAGGCCCATGAGGCATATTCTCTGCTCAGTGGCATGTTGAGATTTGTTCATTACGCACCGTCAGGTGGGGGTGAGAAATGAATTTAATCACATGCATTTCAATTTAAATGTTATGTCCTGCAGCCTAAATCAAATCAACATTGATATTCATATTGCTAACTGAATAATAGGGACCTGATTACATTTTTCCTCTTCCAGATCTCTTTACTTTCCCTTCAGCTGTGTTCTTGTGACTTCAGATCAGTTTCAAACCAAGGTGAATGAAAGAGATTCACTGACGATTGTTTTACTCTGCAGTTTAGTCATTTGTAAATTCCTTTTTCAAACATATTCAATCACTAGTTTTTCTTTGCTGTAGAGAGAAAGACTTGCCAATAGGTTTTTAGTCTAAGCTGAATACAAACAGGACAGGGATGTTGCTTGGTTGAGGTTATCTAATATGTAAAAAAGATGAATGGAGCACTAATATTATTATCCTCCAAACTGCAGCAGCTGCCATGCAAGAAAAAAGTAGAGCACAAGAAGAGATTAGAAGATTTGGAACGACTTCACTGAGTTGAGGAAGTTTAGGCCGTCAACAGCACTTCTCTTGTCGTTGCCTTATCTTTCGTTACAGTTCTTTCTTCTTCTTTTGTTTTTACATATCATCAACCTCTTTTCAAACACAGTCTTCCTGCTGTGGAGGACTGGAGAAAGGTAAGAAAAGCAGACAGTGAATCTGTTGAAGCATTACTCTGATTGACTGCTAAATCAGGTGGAAAAGGCCTTTGGACTTGATGGCAGATGGTAGTTTACAGAAAGCACGCAAGACCTGAGATGAGACTTTTTTTGGGTAAAGAGTTCTATAATACTGGACCTAAGAAGCCTTGGAGACTTCAGATCAAGCTTTGTGCAACTAATAGCCAAGAAAGTTGCAGTAAACTCTTCCATATACGATATGCAGAGGCCCTGAACTGCAACTCCAACTGCTATTATTTATGTTCACTTTGACCCCTGCATTCTCTAGAGTCTCGTTTATTTCTTCTGTCATAGCTAAAAGATCAGCTTTTACTGACATAACCCCCCCCCATTTACGTTTTTTTTTTTCATGCTTTGCCTTTTTAATATCTACTATCAATGTAATCCCACTCATAAATCTGATCAAATTCTCCCTATCAAATGTCACCTCTGCCATTATACTGCATATTTAGGTGGTTGTCTTTATGATGTATGACCTTTTGCCCTCGCATCTTTCTACTATGAGTTCCTTTTTCCCCCCACATCTGTCTGCTGGCTGACATCAAACCCAGTGGAGATGCCGTTTCTTCTATATGCTATCAGATCTGAATTATTAAACAAAGAGAGCATGCTCACATTCACAGAAGCAACGGTGGACGTGCAGATAGCTGCGAGGCCAGTAACAGGATATGAGGAAGCCTCAGAGGTTCTGGTGGTAAAGCACAGCTGTTGGTATCTCAGCACTGAGGTTGTCTAATGAAGCAGGAGTCACACATGCTCAAGCAATGTGTTCATATAAATCCACCCTGTGGTCATTCAAATATGGGTTTTTAAGACCAACTTTTCCTCTGTTGAGAGTTGTGAAATCTTAAAACTGATTATTTTGTCTTAAAAGACAGAAATCGCCTGCCAATATGGGGGAAAAAATAGTAATAATAGTGTTTCCATAGACTGTGTTCAGCTTTAGTTGAGTTTCACAGTGAGACATAAAGTCTAGGTTGGCTCTCTGCAGATCCTGCTCAGTCTTAAATTTGCCCTTAATGTGACTGGCATAGACGGAGCAACATGACAGACCGTCACTTCAGACATAAAATCTCATCTGCCCCTTTTTGTGTCCAAGATATCCACAGGCTAGACAGGGAGGGCCTTCCCTTCGCTTTTCTCCCCCCAATCACCACCACACAGTCCCCCCAGGCTACAGTGTGACCCACACAGGCACCCAACCGGAAGGCCCACAACGCTTGCTCTTCCTCCATCCTCCCGTCTGCAGCAGTATATATGACCTCATTAAACCAGCCCTGCCCCTTTAACTTACTTTACAGTACAGCACAACATCAGTCTTCTAACCTATAGACCCTAACGAGATATGAAATCCCCACCCCCTGACTTCCCAAATGTGACCTATTTAGTGTTAACCAGCACATGTGGCTGTAAACCCACATACATCTCACCCGTTCTCTACTCTCCCTTTTCTCATTCCAACAAGTGTCTGGTTAAGCCGAAGGACGTATCTCTCCATATCCCATCTTCAGCGCGATATGAAGACTTTACTGCAGTCAAAAAATGGCCAATGAAAGTGATGAGTTAGTGAAGGGAGTCAAGGAAACGTCCAGACTGAATGAGCAGGATTTATCCATTTCAGCAGAGAACACGGCAGACCGTCACGTGATGTAGTCATTAGATGCAAGTGTTCACACGTGTCATACCTGTCAAGTTTTGGATTTAAAAATAAGGGAAATTTTACTACACGGACGCATGTTTCTGTGCCTCCAGCCACGCTGGTGCTGCTGACACATCGATCTTTCCCCCGTGAGAGACGCTAAAATTGCAGTTCCTCATTTTTAGAACGGGTAACGGTGCACCATCCTGCTCCTCTTTAGGAAATTAAATTCGGTATCCCATTTTTAGAGATATTTACATGAAGTCTTTGCTTTTTTGGCAGAAATACCTTCACTCTCGTTACATCCATCCATCTCTCTAATTTGTTGTTCCGAGTTTGTTCCCGTTGTTGCCACTAACCTCGCGAGAACTGCCACCCGGGGTACAGCAGGTGGCAATTATTATAATATAAGACAGGAAATTTATGGGAAAATACTAATACGGGAAAGAGGGGTAAAATACGGTAGTTTCCCGGACAAAACGGGAGACTTGAGGTATGACACTTGTTCACATCTGAAAGAATGAAGTAAAACCGCATGTTAGAGGAAGTCCTCTGGATAACCCCATTTTTACAAGTAAAGGTCACTCATTTTCTGTTCCTTTTATTGTACCAGGAAGGTTTTCAGTGTTATTAGTATAACTTGTCACATTTTCCTCCATTCCTACTTGTACATTTTCATCTTAAATACCTTTCTTTTTTTTTGCAGTTGAATGCGAGGATAGCACACTCGAGGCCATCGTTTAAGTGCCTAACATTGCTGATAACCTAATAGTCTAGACGGATTTCAGAAAAAAGGCCTTTTATAAGAAGTAAGGAGCATTTATGGGTACAAGTCGGGAACCGGCCTACCTTACATATTTCAAGGGTGCTGAGTAAAAAAAAAACGGTACCCGAGTGAGAGTTTTTTACCTTCTAATTTGCATATTAAAATGGCCGCCAAATTGCCCATCTTGCACAGTTATTGGACCATTTCCTCCTATTTTTTTTGTAAGTAGGCAATCAAGATGAGGAAATTAAGTTTCTAGATCGATACCCAAGGGTCAAACAAGGATATAGTGGAGGCTCAGTGCCTTTTTATGTATATATATATATGCAAAATACCAACTTTTAAGGTGAAATTAAGCATTATTTGTGTCATTTTTTAAGGCCGACATATAATGGGATGCACATATTGGATGTTAAAATAGTCCTTCAAGCATTTACACAAGTTTTGTTTTATTTAGTTTACAGCAGTTTTTTTTCATCAGACATGTTCATCAGAATGATTTCTCATGGGACAAGACAAGTAGCTGAGCAGATATCTGCCAAGTGGGCTCACTTCATAGTGGGCTCACTTCATAGTGGGCTCACTTCATGCTACAAGCAGTCGTGGGCGCATGTATCAGTGTGTGCTCCGCAGTGCTATTTCTGTGTGTGGGGGTTGAAATGTAGTCGAGGCGCGCTCCAAATTTTCAGGATGCAGTGTTTCAACTCTGCATCCTTGCATCAGTGTGAAAGTTGTGTATTTAGAGCAGACAGTGCTCTAAATGAGGTCTCTGAATATTTAATCAAAGGAGCAACTGGAAGACCTGGAGCCAAGTGAGCCAGGAAATGAACTCCAGGAGATATCCAATTTACTGACATGCTGCTTCACTTTTTTTGCCAGATTTATGACATGTGTCCGGATAGTGGACACCTTTTATAACATGTATGCTTGATGACATTGGTTATGATCAGACTGTCCAAATTTCTGGCACCAAAAGTAAGAGCAAGGAGGAGTTAAATAATACCGAGAAGTAACAATACTGTACGAACAAGTGCATGCGGCTGCAAAGCTGGAGAAATTGTAGCTTTGATCATAGATGTTAGTGCATTCATTACTACATTGAAACTTTCTCTTTTTCTGACATCTAACACCGGTTCTTCAACATTTTTATAATGAATCCAGCACTGCAGTCAAATTAACTTACACACTGTGTTTGAAATTGTCCCAAACTCATTGCTCATATGGAGGATATGTTGCAGTATTATATCTGTTGTTGCCTGGTGAAAGAAGTTGGAGCTTTCACCTAATCATACAGATATTTACTCCTCGCTCAGTATTTTATACTTTTTGTTAATACAGTAACTGATTTTATACAGTTTATTGTATCTCTTATTACTAACATTTGATCTGCCATTGCTTAAATTTCTTCCTGTTCACTTTTATGTATCATCTGTCGCAATATGTGGTGTTCAAGTTTTCTTCTATACTGAATACAATTGTTCTGGTATATCGATATCTTCTGACTCTTTTCCTTTCTTGTTAATTGTTACAGTTGGGACGAGAGCAGCTCCATCAGCAGTGGACTGAGTGACGGTTCAGACAACCTGAGCTCTGAAGAGTTCATCACAAGTCCCACACTCAACTCCCTCCCTAGCACTCCCATTGGCTCCCGCAGGAACTCAACCACTGTGGTAAGTGACATGTACATACTGTAGGGGTACGCATTACAGCTGAATACGCACTTACACAGACACACACAGCTGTCTGACACAGATGGACAAGCTGTGTGTGTGTGTGTGTGTAGGTTACAGTAGTATTGATTAAGCTGTTAATCCGCTGGGCTACTGATGAGCATCTGAGTGATGTGTCAAACTCTCTAACGGCAGGACGCTGCCATAGCAGACAAAACCTTATTAGGTATTCTGCACACAGCCATAATATATATCACGTCTGCGGCGATCAATGTTTGCTGCAACAGACCGACACTGAGCATGCTGGGCGTTTGTCTACCTAGTTCCCTTATTGATGGTGCTCTAAAGAGTCCTGACTTTTAAAATACTGTGCTATTTTTGACTTTTTTGTTTAAATAAATGCATTAAAAGATTGTGCACTAGTGAAGAAGCACAAAATGCACAAATTCAATTTGTGCATTTTGTCATGGTCTTTATACATGGTGTGACTTTTAATTCACTAATCTAGGCTATGATTTTAGTCATTAGTTTTAATCCATCTGATTCAACTGATCTAGACCCTACGGTTCATTAGTATAATTAGCCCGGCTGATTGCAGTTGGGGAAAAACAGTCCTGAGAGACAATGCACTGATGCACTTGGTCTCAGAAATATGCTCTGATAGAGGGATGAGAGGATTTGGGGGGTCCTGGTCTTTGAGATGCTGGAAAATCCTGTTCTTTAAGGCTCAACTGTAACTATATAGGTCTATAGCACGCCTGTGTGTGTTTTCTCAGTGTGTCTGATTTAGGTCACACCTCCGCAATGTGATGCAAGGGACGAATGTAGTGTGATTTTAGAGCGAGCACGGCGGTGATAGACAGAAGGAGGTAGTGAGGGGGAATCAGTGTAACCATAGCAACCAAAGCACAGGGATGCTCAGAGTGTGGGCCTTTGTCTTTTCACATCTACCAAAAAAACAGGTCTAAAGCATAGCCATCTGCACACACACACACACACACACACACACACACACACACACACACACACACACACACACACACACACACACACACACACACACACACACACACACACACACACACACACACACAGGGCCATCTGCAGTCCTGCACCCGGGCCAGTGAGCCGGAAGAACCTTGTCACCTCCTACCACGCCTAGTTGTAGGAGTCATAGTAACCATTACACCCCATGGCATTATTACCATGGCAACCAAGCATCACATCACCGTGCACCCCACATACCCCAACACACATGGCTTAGCTGATATTTGCCTCCTTTGTCTTTTGTCTCGTATTTATTTCTCACAAAGGCAAGCATGACTTTTTATCTATAACTCATAACGCTCACATACCGAATAACACATTTATCACCGATTTGGGAGTTAAGGAGACATGAAATGGAAGAAAGGGGGTGCTCAGATAACATGAATAAGATAGGACCACAGGCATGGGATGCTGTATATAGGCAGTAAAAAATCCTGGATTTCCTCACTCCCACATGGAGATGGATCAAATGCTGAAGTTAATAGACCTTGTCTTCTTCCTAACTTTGCGTGTCTCTGATCCTGTCTGTATTATTCATGCGGTGTTGTGTTTTTTCACCTCTGTCCAGATGTGTATCTCACCTCCCCTGTGTTTCAATAACAGGAGAATGTGTGTGAGGAAATAATGGTGTTTCATCACCACAGTTTGGGCCAGCAGCACCTGTGGTTATACCTATACACACGTATGCAGACTTTCACCTCAGGACATGTGAACCTGCCCATGGGCTCTATTGGTTTTAATAAAAACAGGAATTTGTGAGGAATTTGGTCCTTGTGAGAATTGCTGGGTGCCATGTCCTGATCGTCCTGAACGGATTGATTCACACACACTTCACATGGTCATATAAGTGTGTCCTTGTTGTTCCCTTCACTTGAAAAGACAACTGCCCTAGCAGACAAAGAAGTTCTCCGTGATTAAATAATATAAAGAGTTAAAATCATGAAGACGAATCAGGTCAGCTATTGTCTCTGTTTTAGTTTTTCTTGCTTTTATCCCATGCTTCTGGTATTTTTGTTGCATGTCTTCCTCTCTGTGATAAATTGGCATGTCTTCTGTTTAAGAAGTGCACTTCCTGATTCAGTGGTGTTTCAGTGGTCAGACACGATGGTTGTCTAGCGTAGGCACGTGTGCGCCCTTTACACACACAGACCTTAAACTTTTTTAAGATATTGTCGACTGTAGATGGATGATGTGGATGCAAATCATTTTCATTCTTTTTGAGATATAAGTGGACTGATTTCGACTGGACTGATGGGAAAATCTGTGAATTGGTTTTAGGGATGACTTGGCTGTGTGGTGCCATCAACTCATAAGCCATCAAGCAGTCTGCAGATGTGTCTCAATCCACACATCTCATTAAAAAAAGCCCCAGTACGCCTCCGCGGCTCAGATATTTTCTATTCTATTATCGTCCGTCCATCCCGGTCTCATGAACTCAGCATCTCTTAAATGCCTCGAGGAGCTTTCCACCTGGACTCAAGGATGAACTCGTGTTAAAATTCAGATTTTAAGGTGAAATATCAATGTCACAATGTCCTCAATAATTCAGATGTGGTTTTGCCTGAAACATTGATTAACCTTGAACGACTTTCACATGCATCCAACTGCATTCAAGGCACTTTGGCTAGTTTTAAACTGTAACTGATAATCAACGCTTATATACAAGATAACGTCATTCAGCCGGATTCATCATCTCAGGATCTCAAGCTGCACAGACAAATGCACTTTGATACTGGGGGGCGTCTGCTGGGGAATTAGAATGATCTTAAATGAAATTTAGTTGTTTAGAAATTTGATCAAGATGTTGTATCTGAGTGGATTCTGTAGGACTAACATAAGACTTGGAATTGGATTTTTCTCCTAGTTTTGTCCTCAAGTTTTGTTTTGTCCCCAAGATGTAATCCCCCTGGGGCGGGCCTTCTCCAATTTAACTTAGCACACATTTAAAGTCAGGAGTCGGTCCAAAATATGCTGATTGCAGCTGTCTTCTTTGTATGTGTGTGAGGAGCAGTGCTAACGCATACATCCTGCTCTAAAGAGAGCAGCTGTAAACAAGGGTTTTTCTAGGAAGAGGGAGCCCTCGTTCACTGAGGTTGGGGGTCACAGATTACATTTATGCTGCCAAAGTAGAAGTTGGTGCTGTTTCTTCAGTAGAAAGTAGATCCAACAAATATTGTACATACTTTGTTCTGTTAATGTAGATTATCAGTAATAACAGTGGCCCTGTTTCTGGAAAGAAATGATAAATGATCTGCTTGTTTTTTATAGATATAGAAACTATAAGATTCCTGCTATACATAAAACAGATGCATCTTAGTTTGCTCATACATACAGAGACATATACAAACTTATTTTGCAGAGATTTGAGCTTAAATATCAAAAAAGGCTGGTCACTGCTCTGTTTATTCTCTAATCTAATTGAATTCAGTGGACCTGGTGTTTAGATCAGGAGTAAAACATGCTCCTGGAGAAATACAAATGGTTGTAGTATTATGTTCTGAGATAGCACATATTTATATACAAGACGTTTGGCACATTGTTTCTAATCATGCATCTGCCTTTGTCTCTATAGATGCGCACCGATGCAGAGAAGAGATGTCTCGTGGAGAGCGGTCTGTCTTGGGACTCGGACGACAACAAGCCCAGGCGCAAAAGCCAAGGCAGCAGTGCCTATGACACAGGAAGTCTGAAGTCTGATTCTGCCAATAAATGGAAAAAGACCCGAACCCAGGGGGATGGGCTGGAAGCAGGGAAAGGGGAACTAAAGAAACCGCAGACCCTGGGTCAAGGAAACGTGTTGAAGAAAGGAAGAAACCCACCTGTGGGAGTCACGTCCCCGATCACGCACACCTCTCAGAGCGGACTCAGAGTCGCTGGTGGGTGATGAAACACACATAAGAGGATGTGCAATAGAAATATATACCAAGGAAGCATTTTAGCCTGAACAGACTGACGCATATCTTTTGTTGTCTTTTAATATACCCTTCTTCCTGGCTGCTTCAGTCCCACACAGTTACAGACACACTCTGTCTTTGTCAGGCACATTCATCCACAGCTGCAGCCCACCCTCTGGGCCTTTAGAAAGTGGTGCCATGTATCAAACGCCCATCACCACCCACACCCTTCCTGCCAGCCAACTACACACACACGCGGACAGACAGACCAACATTGCTTTTTATTTTCCTTATAGGCTCCCGCATCCAAGCATTAGTTCTGTGTTGGACAGAGAGAATTTACGGCACTAAAACGGAGGCTTTTACAGGCGGTGTGTGCTGCTGATTGTGTGTCTGTGTGTATACAGGCCTATCTAAGATTGTGCCAGCCTTGAAGAGTTTCACCCATCACACTTACACACACACATAAAGAGTATAATGGTGGGGATTGTGCAGCTGCCTTTTAAGCACACCATCTGTGTACTGTTTACGTAAGCTCACACACACACACACACGCACTCTCACACACATATAGACGAGCAAAACAACAGGATATTAGTAGTGATGTTGTGTGCCAGTCTAGTCGGAGTCAGTGAAAACAGTCGTCTTTCTGTGGGGCTGTCCTGCGTATGCATCGCCAGCTGCTGAAATGACAGATATGCCAAACAAGTGTGTTGAACCAGCCTGTGATCTTTGAGTCAGGCTGTCATTGTTATTAATGTCTGCAGTGTGAATATGCCGCCATGGATACTTTGTCCCACACCAACTTTGAGAATGTATTTAATGAAAAGTCGAGAAAAACAGCTCGCAGTAGTTTTTCTAGTTAAGGAGAGGTCTTTAATGCTCACGCTAGAGCTCAGCGCATCATCAACGTTTGGTAGGAAGTGAACGCATGTTTGTGCAGAAGTAGTGTGTAGTCACTTGTGGAACAAATTGTAGACTTGAATAAGATGAAACGGAGCTTTTTGAGGCTTAATATTTCAACTTTTTTTTAAAGGGTGGCTGGGCTAACCATTAAGGATGAGAATCTCACTCATGTGGGAGCAACTCGGAGCAGAATCACCGCTGAATGATGTCAGCTGAGGTGGTTTGGTTATCTGGTCAGGATGTCTGCCAAATCCCCACGGGGAGTGGTGTTTTTGGACATGTCCCATTGGAAATGCACTCCGGAGACACTCTTTGTTGCCTAAGCAACAACTTGGTTTGTCCCTAGTAGAGTTGCAGGAGGTGACTGTTGCCCAAGGGACCCGGACCTAGAGAATAATACAATAGCCACTTCTACTACTGACAAATTAAGGCTCAAAATAATGACCTAACATGACTGGCCAGCACTGCAGGGACCTTTCAGTCTCTGCTGGTGGACTGAGGGACACATATTCTATAGTCTACTGTTCTAAGCCCTCGCTCCCGCTACCTGGCTGAATTAGTTGTATCACATCTTTTTTTAGGGCTGTTAGGTTGCAGAAATCTGATTACCTTCAAACTCCAGACAGAAATTGTGTGAAATACATGATGTATATCAGATACTGGATCCTGCGTCGTGAGGGTGAACAGACAGATCACAATTCATGCAGCTTTTTGTGTGCAAGCATGCGCCGGGCGGCGTCAGCGATCTAGCCGGAGTTCTGCATCTCTGCTGAGAAAAGTATTGGTAATTTCAGGATAATGCAGACATTGTGATTCCTTCTAAGTTTCAGGTTAACAGTGGGTTGTTCTTTTATTTATTTACAGAAGAAGATAAAGGCTAATTTAGTATATAAATTAGGAATGCTTAGAACTACTGAGGACTAAAGCTCATCTTTTTGATCATCTGAAATCCATCGTGCTTGAGATATTTTGCTTTCAAATTTCAAACAAGGCAGAGTTTGAAATTCCATGAAAGTGATTTTTTATTTTTTATTTTTTTCCTGCGTGCCACTCAAAATTTTACATATCCATCGTTGTATGCATCATTGCTGTGACATTGCTGTATAAGGACAGAAAGTGGTTCATGGTCCCCTTTACATACTTCACAGTGTCAAAACTACGAACTCAGCTGTCTCCACCGTGGGTGTCAGTGAATCAACCTATATTTATGTCAAAACTAATTCATATGTGTGGGTTCTGGGTCTGTGTTTCTGTGCCAGGAGTGTCTGTTTCTTCACCATAATGCTCTTGAAACAGGCGCATTGCGGTTGCACGTTGGACGGAGTTTATGACTTGACATGTAAACCCAATTTTCAAATTTACAAAATAACTCCAGACATAATCTGTTGTCTGGTTCTGTGGGAATTTTATATACAATCACTAAGAAGTGTGTGTGTGTGTGTGTGTGTGTGTGTGTGTGTGTGTGTGTGTGTGTGTGTGTGTGTGTGTGTGTGTGTGTGTGTGTGTGTGTGTGTGTGTGTGTGTGTGTGTGTGTGTGTGTGTGTGTGTGTGTGTGTGTGTGGTACACATGTCTGCCCATATGTCTGCGTGGATGTGTCTTTTGTGGGTTTTTCTAAATACTTCTAAGTGACTCCAGATGTCCCCAGGCAGCACGCCGGTCGGTCTCATTCGGCAACCACAATTTGACTCTGTTAATACCATCTATATAAAGCTCACATTGAGTCCCATTAGATAAAAATTAAGTGCGCTGGTTGAGTGGACGTGTGTGGGTGGTGTATACGACACAGTCGACAATGTGCCTTAGTGATTGTTATTCTCTTTATAATTAAAGGGTATTTAATTTTCTATGTTTAGATTGGAACAAAATCCCCCTGATTTCACGAAGTTATCTCTCCCGCCACCCTCTTCCCCAAAGGAGTCTTTAGGAAAGTCAGTCATATTGCTGCGTGCACCGTTGTGCCCGCAGACGCGCTTTATGAATATGAACTCCATTTTTCCACAGCCATGCTACACATGTACGTCTCGGTGCTCCACAGCTGTGACACTCAGAAATGAACTTACTGGAAAGCTGAAACTCTTACTGGAAAGGAAAAAAAACCTATTTTAGCTCATCGGGATGGAAAAGAGGAGTAACTGTGTGATAACTGTGCATGTGGTTTCTTAAGCAGGCTCTGAGTCGACCAGCTGTTTGTCTGCTTGGATGGGGATTTGTTTTTATCAGCACAAGTCAGTCCTTGTAGGTGTTCAGATTAGATAGCACATCCTAATATGGCTTGGTTAGTCTTAGTCTTGACCAGACACTGCTTTCTTACACCGCTGCTCAAACTCATCACAGTTGTTTTTGGCTCTAGGTACTGTGAAGTCAGATGGGAAGCCCATGGATAAGTCTAGGTTAGCGGTGAAGACTTCAGGACTTCAGCGCTCCTCCTCCGATGCTGGGAAAGACCATCGAAATGGCACCGGAGCTGGTGAGCAGCGGAAGCCCCCGTCGGGCCTGGCCCGGCCGTCAAACGGTGGAAGCTTCGGCTTTAAGAAGCACACCACAGCTACCAGCAATGGCACAAACAATGCCAGTACGCCCGCTGTTCTAAACACGAGTGTCAGCTCCGCACCCAGTGGCTCTGCCCCCGGGGGGAAAATTCCCAAAACATCTGGTATTCCTGTCAAGCCCGGCGCGGGCAGCGGAGGACGTAAGACGAGTTTGGATGTGTCAAACGCTGATACAAGCGGCTTCCTGGCTCCAAATGCCAGGACGTCTCTCCAGTACCGCTCTTTGCCTCGTCCGGCAAAAACAAGCACCCTGACACTAACCCGGCCGAGCTCTGCTCGACCAGTCAGCACCACCATGGACGCAGGATCTGGGCTTACCAAACTTTCCACCACATCGCTGCAGGGCTCCCGGCTCAAAGACCCCTCCTCGGGCCTAGGTACTGGAATAGGGTCCATTAAGTCAGGGGGGCGTGGGATCCCGAGCCCCGGTCCTGTCAACCAAACTGACAGAGAGAAGGAGAAAGAGAGAGCCAAAGCTAAAGTTGTAGTTTCTGACTCTGAGTTTGGATGTAGCTCTCTGAAGGGCAGCCCGGCTCAGACCCCCTCTGAGAATGTAGGGAAGCTTCATGGCCTCAGACCTCCCAGTAGCAGTAAGAGCATAGATCTGCCATCACCCAGCATGCACAGGTACTGACATTCAAATGCTGTAAGATTCCACATATACACACTTTCAGTAGTAGTTAAGTATTAATGAGCAGCACTCATTAATATTACTAAAACCATGTCTTTGTTCTACTTCAGGTTATCTGGGGCACGGAGTCTGGCAAAGCCTCCATCCATGGCCCATCTGGACAAGCTGAATTCTAACAGCCTGGACGTGGAGGTTCAGGATGCCCTGCCGCCGAAGATCACCCCCTATTCCAAGCTCCAAGACCTCTCTGGTTCCTCCACCAGTCCCTGCCTGACCCCCAGTCCTGCTCCATTACTCAACGTGAACTCCTCAGCCTGCTTTTCTAGCGCCGCCATTGGACTGGGTCCTAGGCAAGTCACTTCCCTTGGAGTTGAGGGGAGGGAAGGGAGCACGTCTCCCCTGCTGTACCCGCGCATGTCTGGGCTGCATCGGAGTATGGAGTCTCTGCCGCTCCAGATGAGTCTGGCCCCGGAGCCTCAAGAGAGAGACAAGGATAGGGGGAGGGAGACATTGGTTAGAGGCTACACGACCTTAGAGTCCCGAGACAAAGGCAGAGAGGAGGACAGAAGCTCTCCCTCCAGCTGGAGCTCTGGAACTAAAGTCCCATCGACCCTCAGTGACAGGTAAATTCAACTCTGCTGAAATATATGTCTTTAACTGTACATAGTGTTAATTAGTCAAAAAATATCCCAGGTAAAACAAAACAACACAAAGCAGCCACGTAGCACCATCTTCTGGCCAGCATTGGGACTGCACCAGAGTCATGAAACGCTCAGGAAGAGAAGAAATGATCAGGAAAATGCTCTAATATTTTATAAAATTAGTTACGACTTATGGTTATTTAGTCTGACTACCTCATTGAGCAGTCAGGTGGACGTGTTTAACTGAGAGGTCTTTAATGACAAAATACCATTGATAGAAATCCACATTTAACAATGAAATTGATATAAAGCATAAAACAAATACTTGCATCTAGGTTTTTTTTTTAATGTAGGAAATTAAGAGACAATTTTTCAGAATAAGGCAACTACAAATGCATGGAGTGCTGCTGGGTGTAAGAAAAGTATACTTCAGGTGCTCTTCGGCATGGGGATCCAAAAGATTCAAAAACAATTTGGAAAAACCGAGGCACTCAAGAAGTTAGAAAAATTAAAAGGCCTTTGTTAAATCATGGCTTAGAAAAAGTTAAAATGCCTAGAAAAAGTTAAAATGCCAACATGTAGGCCTTCCTCAAGGCAGATAGCAAAGTCTTTGCTATCTGCCTTGAGGAAGGCCTACATGGCCGAAACATGTTGGCATTTTAACTTTTTCTAGGCATTTTAACTTTTTCTAAGCCATGATTTAATAAAGGCCTTTTAATTTTTCTAACTTCTTGAGTGCCTCGGTTTTTCCAAATTGTTTTTGAATTTTTCAGAATAGTTTAAAATAAATACTGTAACCTGTTTGTGCCTGGATGTGACTGTAATAGCTTTGCCTTAACAAATAAGCCAAATTAATAGTTAAATATTGAAAGATTTGAGTACATTTAACTACCGAGTAGAATTTATTTATTTATTTACACTTTGAAGAGGGAGAGAGCTGAAAACCTTATTTACACTATTCACTGGAATAACAAGAAAAGGAAACCACACATGCTCACACGCTGACGGGACGCTGAGCTATTATTTGTACGGGGCTGTTATCAGTGTTGCCCCAGCCTCACCGACTGAAGTCATAATTACTGCCTGACTCGAGCTGTCTGCTGTTTTTACTGTGTCTCTTTGTTCCTGCTGTCTGTTCAAGAGAGTTTAATAACTCCCTGTACCAGTGTTTGAATAATGACATTGTTTAATGTCCACAGTTCGCAGAGAGACAGAAACACACTGCCGAAGAAAGGTTTAAGGTATGTGGACACGCAGATTCTGGGTTTGACTTCTGTTCTAGCGGTACATATGTAGCCCACTTGAGAGTCAGTAAATATTAACAACTTTTTTGACTGAATTACTGGAAAAATGAAGCATAACTTGAAACCACTGGACTGATTTGCTCCTTATACGGATTGTTACAGCTGTGAAAACAAGAAAATGGTTTATCTACAGAAGCAGAATACTTTAAATCCATTCAGAACCATGAATAAAGCTTTGCACATCAGACTGTTGGTCACATGGAGATTGGCATCGTCTTCTCACAGTTTTTATAGAGCTTCACATGTCCAGAAATGTGATGAATAACATCATCTCTGAGTCACAGATTGTGCCGATCATGCCCACAAGACTATTAGACGTCACATCTGTCACTCATCTTCCCAAGATGTCTCCTGTGATCTCTTCAAACTTGACTTGCACTGGTGGTGACACTGACTTTGTCCTCCGTCTGTATAGTTTCAATGGTGCATGCCACGTTGAGGAGGAAGGGAAGGAGAAAGGAGAAAGGAGGCACTCTCATACTGTCCTCAGTATGTCTGATTCTCTCACTCTTCCATTGCTGTCTTCACCCACCTCGCTGCCCCGCACCTCTAAAACCAGTATGGGTGCGTATCTATGCAGGTTTAACTCTAGGTTTTATTTGATATGTTTTAACTGATGACTCTCTGCTGTCTTGATAGTTCCCAGCCCGGTCGGCGGACCTCCGAGGATGATTCGGTCCAACAGCATTCCAACACAAGACGCCTCCATGGAGCTGTACGGGGTGTCGCCGCTGGGAAGCACACTGTCTCTGGCCGAACGTCCACGCAGCATGGGGATGGTTCGGTCCGGATCCTTCAGGGACAGGGAGTCCAATGATGAAGGTGAATCCCCTGATTAATTGTATTTGTGATGCATGCTGTGTTGTTGGTTTCTGCGTACGGGTGCTTATTTGGTTTATTTTGTTTCTCTTGACATTAACTCGCCAGTCCATGGGTCTGTGCTCTCGCTGGCGTCCAACGCCTCATCAAACTACTCTTCGGTGAGTGTGAGCAGGCTGACATCCACACCTTACTGATCAGAGTGCTTGGTGTTTGTGGATGAAGGGGTTAATGCATAGCAATACTTTTAAGTTTCACATTTCAAGCACTGCACACTTGAAACTATGCCCGACAGCTTATTAGTCTCCTCTTCTTTCCACTTTTCTCCAGTCCTCTCCTTCCCTCTATTCTTATTTAACATCTTGACTTTTATCCCCCTTTCTTCCCAAGGCTGAGGAAAAGATTCAGGGAGAGGTAAGTGTCGTGTCTCCTGCCCCACGTCCTTCGCTGTCTTGTCTGTTTCCTTTCTTTCATCCATCACGCTCATCTCTGTTGCTTGCTTGGAAATAAACGAGTGATTCATTTCATGAACGCCATCCACTCACTTGTATCACATCACCCATTGTCAAACTAAGGGATCGTTCTCTTATTTTATAATGAAACATTAATGTTCTTCCTCGCAGCAAATCCGCAAGCTGAGGAGAGAGTTGGAATCATCGCAGGAGAAGGTGTCTAATCTCACCACACAGCTGACTGCAAACGTATGTATTATCTGTCTGCTGCTTTCCTAATCGTTCATTAGCATAGATGCAGAATATTAAAGCATCCTAGTACTTGTTTTTCTTCAGATTTCCTAAATTTATTTCTAAGATACTAGTACAAATGCATATCTGCTCTTGAAATAATTCTTTAAAACCACATTTGCATCCCTGACAATGAAAATGGTTGAAAGCAGTCAATTCTGCGTCTGACAAAACGAAACCAGCTAAAACCTCTTGTTACACGGGGCTCCGTCTCCCCCTCCCAACCTTCCTGACAGACATTTTAACACCATGATTAAAGCCACAATATGCAGCCTTTCACCTCGAGGCAACTGCAGAATTAGAAGCAGTCCCTCCCTCTAATTTATCACCCCAGTACCTGTCACTCATCTTGATGAAGCGTTCCCCCGCTGTGACAACCAGCTTGAGGCTGAAGCCAGTGCTACTCGCAGAGGCATGTTGAACAAACAGCAGCAGGCAATAGAGAAGCAATGCAGGCATGCTCGTAGATGTCTCATCAGCCGCTTTTTTTATTAACATAATCAGGTCTATCAAGTGTATAGGCCCAGAAAGGAAACCTGGCACTAAACGGGGCGTCCTGTGGGTCGAATCCGCTGTGAAGGCATCCTTGTAGATGTACTGTAAATGACACAGCGGGAGTGAGCTTCTTCTCACACTCGTCTAGGAATGTATCCGTCATATGCGACAGAGAGATTTAAAACCCCACCGGTGGTATGTCAGCCACAGGTCATTTCCACGCTGTATCAGCACAGTTCTGATCCCTGCTGGACTTGGAATACGTTCGAACTCCCCCTGAAAGTCCCACAAAGCCATTTAGTCACGCTACACACGCCATCACACCATGCCTTTTTTTTTTTATTCCTCACTATGTTATTTCTGCCCAACCGGTTTTTATTTGTCCACAAAAAAAAATGTAAACATTACACATGGCTTCATACGAGACATGTCCGTTTGTTTCTATGTGTATTTCTTCCGTTCTTTACTTTTAAAGTATGTTAAAGTAAGTTGAAGTAAAGTAAACAAATATAACTGCCAGCATTCAAGGCTGTTCGTGGATCATTGTAGAGGTGACTGGGAGATTGGACTCTTGAATTTAGGATATTGTAGGAGACCGGTTCAATTATGATTATAATTACTGATATTGCTTATTGGTTGTTTGTGTTGTATTTATTTATTTTTTGTTATTTTGTCTTTTTCCTTTCTTTTCTTTTCTTTTAATTTTATTTAATTTTTATAGGTTATATATGATATGATATTGTGAGGAAGGGACAGGACTAAATAAGCGTTCTGCTTCCTCCTGTTCCCTCTCGAACACATTGTTTTGCTGTGTGTTTTTATTTTTGAATGAGACTGTTAAACTGTTTTGCTTTTTTTTTATATTTTGATGCTTTTAATTTGATTGGGTTTTGTTGTGATTGAGACAAAGCCAATAAAATTAAAAAAAATAAATAAATAAAGTGAAACAAATGTACCCTACATAAAATGACGATGGAGTAGATGAGTAACTGGACTCATTCAACTACTTTACCATCAGAATAAATTCTGGTCAGGATAATGGAAACTAATTTTCTCTTCCTCCTCTGGGCTAAAAGAGGTTTGTGTGTGTGTGAGAAAGAGATTAGGGATGAAGGGGATTTTGCAAAGATGACGCCCTGTTTGGTCTTTGTGCCTTATTCAGCATTTTTAACACCTCATTTGCAAAGGATAAAGGGTCCGAAACAATCTTCTAAATCTATCCCTCTATGTGAACTTTTTTGTTTTGTTCAGCCCCTTTTTTTTACATCTGCTTCTGCCATGTGCCTCACACAGAAAATAAGTATTTGTTTGACTTTTAATGAAGTGCTACTTTTGAGGATGTAAGAAACTGTGGCTTTTGTGTCGCACCTTTTCTAAACAGGCAAACCTGGTGGCCGCCTTCGAGCAAAGCTTGACGCTGATGACAACTCGGCTGCAAAGTTTGTCAATAAGCCATGAACAGAAGGTACAAACACAGCTGCACGACGTAAAACACAAACAAACACACATGCAAACTCTAATTCCAGCTGCATTCCTGCTTCGTGCATGTCTTAAGAGCAGCCAGCTGGGAGCTAACGTGACATGAAGGGGCTTTGATCGCAGCCTGATGCGACAGCTGAATGTAGGTTATAGGTGCAGAGTCGAAGGGTGAGCTGGTATGAGGGGAGGACAGGGGATCGATGCATGAAAAACCCTGGGGATAAATGCCCAAACATCATTGAACTAGCTTGCACGTGCACCCAAAGCAACACATTCCTACATTCTCCTGTCTGTTATGGTGAGAATGAACTGATCAGCGCCCGAGGTGATGCGTGTGTGTGTGTGTGTATGTGTGTAGATATGAGGAGTTCTAAGTTCTTCATGCCTTGCTGCTCAATCTGAAAGCCCCGTCTAGACCGTACCAGAAAGGCCTTTGTTGTTAGTGCCAGCGCACTGACCTGTGCAACTCGGCCCGGAGCGCAGACTCTTTAACCTTGAAGAGATGGGCCCGGTGGCTCCATTTAAAGAGAAGTGGGTTCGAGTTTCGGAGCTAATAAGCAGCACAGAAAGATTGTGTTTTTCTTGACTCTTTGGCGTTTGGATGACTTTGTTAGGGGGGAATCACACCCATCAGGTGCATGAACTCATTATTTTAATTTGCGTTGTAGTGCTTGCCCACAACTCAAATGAACATTACAACCACCACTACCAAAATTATGCAAATGTGTTTACTTTTATTCTTTTACATACAATTGATCATATGTATATAAAATAATCAGCTGGTAAAGTTTATGAAATAAGTAAAGATTTTGTCTTGAAAATAATGCATAAAGTCCATCATATTACAGATTCATGTCACTTTAAAAATCACACCGGCGTACTGAGGCGCCCACATCCCGGTTCCAGCCACGGTAGTCTCTGTTCTCCGAGGCCTCGAAACATGCACAGTGAAACGCTTAATGATCATACAGATCTCTGTCTTTAGAAGCTCATTCTGTGTTGTTATAGTTGCATTAAAGCATTATTATTATTTCAAATGGATGTGTGTGTGTGTGTGTGTGTGTGTGTGTGTGTGGGGTTTACTTTATCCTGGGATGGCAGATTGAAAATGTCTCTCTTCCGCTATCATCAAAACACCAAATAAAGCGCTATCCCTCTGGAGTTCTTCAAATGTCCAAAATAAGTGCCAGGTAGCTTTGAAGCTTTTCAGGTGTCAGTTCAGTGACATTTCTGAAATGTTTGTCCAGGACTCTGAATTGACGGAATTGCGGGACACCATCGACACTCTGAAGGCCAAGAATGCAGAAGCACATGATGTCATACATGGGGCCTTAAACAACCCAGATAACATGAAAGGTCTGTTGATTATCCAGTTGTTTGTGTTTTTTTCTCTCTGTATTTCTCTCTCTACCTGGAAATCAGTCACTGATATGGAGTTGTTTTCCAGACATGCGTATTCGACGTCAGAACTCGTGCGAGAGCATCTCCAGTCTGAACAGCTTGACTAGTATGTCGAGTGTGGGCAGCTTGAAGGATCAAGAGGCCAAGAAGAAGAAAAAGAAAAGCTGGGTAAGATTAACAAGCTACATTTAAAAAGGCACGTTTTATCGTCACGGCCAGGAGTTTGCCAGCTCCTTGTCCTTTTTATAAAACTGAGCAGCATGGATGGAGTATGACCAGTCTTTTCCCTCCTCTGTTGTTACTTTACTGATTCAGGTCTTTGAGGTGAGTGCTGCTATGTCTATAAAGCTTTTAAAATATCCTGTCGCTCGGCATGATGGACCATCTAAAACTGCTCCACAGTCCCTCCATCTCTGCTGGTTGACCTCCTACATCAATGATTGGCTGGATGTTCTGTAACAATCCAGATTAAATGACCGTAGTTCAGTTAGCGTGGCAAGCAGCAGATATGACGCCCCCCCAAAAGTGGAGTTAGCAGCTTAGTTTAAGTTTATCAGTGGTTGTCTTTGGTTATATTTATTGTCATTTATTCATTTTGCCTTATTTTTGTATGTTATCCTTCTGTACAAATGTCTGTATCCTGTATTGTGACCAACATCAGCCTCACCATGTAACATTTATTGACCCAGCAGTTGGTACTACATGCAATAACTGAATGTTTTAAAGGAATAGTTTATCATTTTTGATTTTATCCGTCTTATGTTGTTCATAACAGGAGCAACATTCTGGTATTTGTTCATCAGCTAAACATAATCAATAGCAAATGAAAAGGTTTCTACCACACATGTGCACAGCCATCAGTCTGGAGAGGTTTATCACTGTTATCACAAACATGCATGATTTTACACTGAAAGAGAAATGGCACAGAAAGGCCTAATCCTGCTGAGGATCGAACTAGAAAAAGGGTTTTCTGTGAAGCTTTGTGGGGTGTTCAGGAAACAAAATGATAAACTATTCCTTCAATGTTAAGCATGTGTTAAATTAATGGTTCTAACACATCCCTCTTCTTTGCTTTTCTCAGTTGATGACTAAATGTTAAAAAACTTTAACTGGATCTAATTGTGTTTGTGTACAGCTGAGGAGCTCCTTTAACAAGGCTTTCAGCATTAAGAAAGGCCCCAAAACCTACTCGGACATCGAGGAAATCACCACCCCAGACTCCTCAGCTCCCAACTCTCCGAAGATGGCTCATGAAGGGGGCGAGGCAGGCGAGAACCCACCCTCAACCCTCCAAACCTCTGCTGCCATGTCTTCGGTGTAAGTACACAAACACCACGAGCTAGACCAAGGGTCGGCAACCCACGGTTCTAGAGCCGCATGCGGCTGTTTAGCGCCGCCCTAGTGGCTCCTGGAGCTTTTTCAAAAATGTTTGACCTTTTTTTTTCTTTTTCTTCTTCTTTCTTCTTTTTTTCCTTTTTTCTTCCTTATTCCTTTTTAATCTCGACATTTCGACTTTTTTCTCAAAATTTTGACTTTTTTCTCGACATTTCGACTTTTTTCTCGAAATTTTGACATTTTTCACAAAATTTTGACATTTTTCACAAAATTTTGACTATTTCCTCGACATTTTGACTTTTTTCTCGACATTTCGACTTTTATCAACATTTCGACTTCTTTCTCGAGATTGTACTTTTTTCTCGACATTTTTCACGAAATTTTGACTTTTTTCTCGACATTTTGACTTTTTTCTCAACATTTCAACATTTTGACTTTTTTCTCAACATTTCGACTTCTTTTTCGAGATTGTACTTTTTTTTAAAAATGTTTCACAAAATTTTGACTTTTTTCTTGACATTTCGACTTTTTTCCTCAACATTTTCGACTTTTTTCTCAAGATTGTACTTCAACATTAATCTTGACATTTCAACTTTTTTCTCAAAGTGCATAATGAAAAAAAAACTCTTCCCCCAGTTATAACTAATATAGATACATACAGCATGTGTTGTCTTCATTCTAAGGCTGATACAAGACTTTTCATTTTTTGCGGCTCCAGACATATTTGTTTTTTTTGTTTTTGGACAAATATGGCTCTTTCAACATTTTGGGTTGCCGACCCCTGAGCTAGACGGTTCAGCCTCTGTGGGTGTTTGTGTCTGATGAATATATCTCGCCCTTTCTAGGATCATGGAAACGGCAGAGGAGGGAGACGGCAGCGAGACGGCGGTATCAGACCTACGCTCAGAGCTCTGGGAGAAAGAGAGGGAACTGACAGACATCCGACTAGAGGCCTTAAGCTCTGCACATCAGCTGGAGCAGCTCCGAGAAGCCATGAACAACATGGAGGTGTGTGCACGTTCAGCGCTGTGCCTACGTGTGTGGTGCTGCATTGACGCTCGAGTTTAACCCCTGAATCTGCTGGTGGTCTAGTCAACAGTGGAGAACCTGAAGGTGGAAAACGACCACTTGAAAACAGGAAGTCAGCCGCATCCCCTCGGCGCGGGACCCACCTCCTCCACCTCGCAGCCCTCAGGCCTCGCCTCTCTGCTGGGGCCCTCGCTGAAGCAACCAATGAGCATGTCCCTCACTAAGTCTTTCAGCCTGAGTCTGAGTGAATGTAAAGATCCAGGTGAGAAATGAACAGATCCTTCCACGGTCATTCAGCTGTGCAGTATTTATTTATTTATTCACCGTTTACCTCCTTCTTTTCAGAGGTGACTCCCGGTGATTTTCCAAGCTTGTCTTCTCAACAAGAAGAACAATGTGTAAAAGTGTTTGTCCATATTGGAGATCAATTAGAGGTAATTGCAGCTGCAGCTGTGAGACTACACAACCAGCACTGCTCACAGTAGACCACATACAATCTGACAATAAATGTACATAAGGGAAATAATGTGCAATATCTTTCACTCACTGCAACGTGCAATTATGTAAATATCCATCTGTAAATATCTGTCTGTTATCTTTTTATATACTAGTATTTCTTATTATTTATCTTTTTTATTATTATTATTGTTGTATACCAGTTTACTGTTTATAGTGTGTTATTATTATTACTGTGTTATTACTTTTCTATTGATGCGTCTTGTTTTTGCACTATCCCCTTTGCTGCTGTAAACTGCAAATTTCCCCTCTGTGGGACAATTAAAGGTTTATCTTATCTTATCTTATCTTATCTTAAACCGAGAGTAGTTTTAGCAGCCCCAAAGTCCATTGATGTGGAGGTTTTCCACTGAACAGTCTGTACACTTATCTGTTTGTGTAGGACAGCAAACAGCAGCAGGAGTTCTACCTGGCCTCGGTGTCGGTCGGCACAAAGACTGACTGGACCTCTCTCGACTCACTCATCTCCAAGATCTTCAGAGTACGTCGCATTTTGCTCTCCTCTTTGAGGTCCAGTCAAGGGCCCAGCTCTGATTAGGTTGTTCAAACTTGAGCGTTTGTTTGTTTTTCCTCTTTTGTTCAGGACTATTTAAGTCAGGTGGACCCAACAGCCAGCCTGGGTCTGACTGGTGACTCCCTGCATACGTACCAGTTTACTCACGGAGGGCAGCGGGTGATCGGAGGAGACCGACCCCAGGCCTCACCTTATCAATGTCTTGGCAACGGTCCTGCTAAAATTTCTGTCACTTTGAAAGGTTAGTGGTACGAATGCTGCTTTGTGCCTGGGCTAGTTAGAAACTAGGACTGGTGTATTGTTATATTTAGGATATAAACTGCATTCTGGCTGGTGTCTGTAAGCAACTAACATTGTGTGGAAAATGGCACAAAAAAATCTCTGCTTAATTTGAAATTGTGAGTTTAGTCACGTGCTAATAGGGCTGGGCGATATGGACCAAAAGTCATATCTCGATATTTTCTAGCTAAATGGCGATACTCGATATATATCTCGATATTTTTTCTGTGACATAATTGGGGTTTCCCCCAAAGCATTATAGCATAGCATCTCTGTTAGCTTAATTTCTTTCTGAGGCAAACCCTTCAAAAAACTGTCAGTTTTAATACAAAGCCTCGTGCCAAATGTCACACAGGTACCTTTTGTTAACAGAGGTCTGCACAATATCAAAATGTATAAAACAAATGAAATAAAAATAAACTGCCTGCATATATAGAATAAAAATGCTTCTTGAATAAAATAAAACAAATATCCCTTTCCTGCATAACAATTAAATTAAAATACACTGTGCAATTAATACAATGTAGACAGTAACAGGCAGACTTTTCCACTGAGGTTGACAGTTGTGCAAATAACAAAACATTTGTGCAAATCTCAAATAAAACATTCAAGTCAATTTGTCACAAAATTAGCTATATCAAAATCATTAAAAAAAAAAAATGTAAAAAAATTTTTTTTTTTTTTTTTTTTTTTTTTAAATCGATATTGTCTCGTACCATATCGTGTTTGAAAATATATCGATATATATTAAAATCTCGATATATCGCCCAGCCCTACGTGCTAATGAAGCATTCGTTACTGACACTTACTGACTTATTGATAAATGTATTGATACTGAAGTTACCAGTGTTGCTGAATCCCTATCTTTATAAGGGAGACCTCTGGTTTTGTTAAAGCATATTTACCGTAGCCTGGCTGGTCAATTACATTTACTGCTCAGACCAACTTTGCAGTGATGGGTTACACAGAAAAAAAAGCATATTTTTGAGTTAAAGGTAATGTTTGCTTTGTTTTTTAAAGAAGGTATTCACCATTAAATCCCCTTGGCTTTCTTGTCTCCCCATTGCGTTTGAAACTCTCCAGGTCTCAGAGAAAAATGTGTTGACTCACTGGTGTTTGAGACTCTGATTCCTAAGCCCATGATGCTGCACTACATCAGCCTGCTGTTGAAACACAGACGCCTGGTTCTGTCTGGCCCCAGCGGCACCGGAAAGACGTATCTGGCCCAGCATCTGGCCCGCCATCTCCTGCAGCGCAGTCGGGCGGACTCGTCAGATCTGGACCATGAGCCATGCATCCCGCATCGCAGCACTGCTGTCACCTTCAACATGCACCGGCAGTCACAGAAGGTGACGCCCGAGCCACCGTTAACGCCAGCCGTTTTCCAGACAAATTAGTTTGCTGTTGCTTTCGGGGAGCAATCCATTAATCTTTCTTTACGTTTTCAGGATTTGCAGTTGTACCTGTCGGATCTGGCAAACCAGATTGATAGAGAGAGCGGAGAAGAGGTGCCGCTGGTCGTTATTATAGATGACATTAGTGATTCGGCAGCCATCACAGAGCTTGTAAACGGAGCGCTCACCTGCAAGTATCACAAATGGTAGGTCCTTGAATTCTTTAGCTAATTATTGTATTTCAGCATAAAGGTATACTGACGCTAGGGCTGGGTGATATATCGAGATTTTAATATATATCGATATATTTTCAAACACGATATGGTACGAGACAATATCGTTTATATCGATTTTGAAAAAAAAAAAAAAAAAAAATTTTTTTTTTACATTTTTTTTTTAATGATTTTGATATAGCTTATTTTGTGACAAATTGACTTGAATGTTTTATTTGAGATTTGCACAAATGTTTTGTTATTTGCACAACTGTCAACCTCAGTGGAAAAGTCTGCCTGTTACTGTCTACATTGTATTAATTGCACAGTGTATTTTAATTTAATTGTTCTGCAGGAAAGGGATATTTGTTTTATTTTATTCAAGAAGCATTTTTATTCTATATATGCAGGCAGTTTATTTTTATTTCATTTGTTTTATACATTTTGATATTGTGCAGACCTCTGTTAATAAAGGAACCTGTGTGACATTTGGCACGAGGCTTTGTATTAAAACTGACTGTTTTTTTAAGGGTTTGCCTCAGAAAAAAATGAAGCTAATAGAGATGCTATGCTATAATGCTTTGGGGGAAACCCCAATTAAGGCACAGAAAAAATATCAAGATATATATCGAGTATCGCCATTTAGCTAGAAAATATCGAGATATGACTTTTGGTCCGTATCGCCCAGCCCTAACTGACGCCTGTTTCAGAAAGTCTAACATAATTCCATCTTTTTTTAGTCCGTACATCATCGGAACAACCAATCAGCCTGTGAAGATGAATTCCAACCATGGCCTCCACATCAGCTTCAGGTGAGCACAGGGTCAGATAACTTCCACAACACGTCCTCTTACATCAGCCTGCTGCTCAAACAGATGCCTGGTTCTGTCTGTTGTCATTGTTTTTTTGTTTTTTTCGTTACTTGAGGAAGTAAAAGGGCATTTCTGATATATGCCAACAGAATGGTGATGTTTTCCAACAATGTGGAACCGGCAAACGGGTTCCTGCTAAGGTACCTTCACCGTAAAGCTGTGGAGGCCTACCAGGACGAGGAGCAGGATGCTGGACGGCGCCAGGCTCTTCTCCATGTTCTCGACTGGATCCCTCAGCTCTGGTACCACCTGCACACTTTCCTGGAGAAACACAGCACATCAGACTTCCTCATAGGTGAGATGCAGCGGCCAATGCCCATAATTAAGACTTTCCGGGGCTTATACACAGGTGTTAATGCAAAGTGCTGCCTTCCTCAGGTCCCTGCTTCTTCCTGTCGTGCCCAGTCTCAGTGGCGGAGTTCAGGCAGTGGTTCATCGACCTGTGGAACCACTCCATCATACCTTACCTCCAGGAGGGAGCCAAAGACGGCATCAAGGTGAGCACACAGATGCTGTACCTCTCAGGTGTAGCAGTGAGAAAACAAGAAGCCTCTTTTTATTAAAAATGGAGTTAATCAACGGCTACCTAATAGATTATTCATAAATTCAAATGTGCTTAAATTCAGAGATTTAGTGGACCTTAAAACAGCGTAATTTATGTTCACAATCAACAATAAAACACTTTGTGACACTATTCAGAAGCTCTTCCAAAGCAGAGTTAGCCAACATGAACTCAGGTTAAGGAAAACAAAGGCAAGAACCAACGTTAAATAACGATGCATCTCAGTGACAGGATTTAATCTGTGGAACAGCTTAAATACAGAAATGAAAATGTGTAGCACGTTATTACAATTCAAAAGCACCTATAAATACAAAATTATTAATACATATAAAACAAAGGGATAATACACATAGGCATGTACAGTACCTATGGACATGTGTATGTATATATGCGTATGTGTGTGTGTATATACATATATATATATATATATATATATATATATACATATATATATATATACACACACACACACACACACACACACACACACATATATATATATATATATATATATATATATATATATATATATATATATATATATATATATATGTAAACACAGTATGTATGTATGTGTATGTACTATTGTGTTATTGCTTATACATATACTGTATGGAATGATATTTATTAATGACATTGCACTAGTTTATAAAAGCTAACATTTTTGTGTGAAAAGGGTAGGCGTCATAAACTTAGGCTTCAGTCTACACCTTTTGGTCCTTGGTTATTAGCTAAAATTGTATAACATTTATGTGTGTGTATATATATATATATATATATATATATATATATATACAGTACTCAAGTTGTAAAAAGAAATCAGGGGGGATGGTGGATTTTATCATATTATTTCACAGATAATTTGTGCTGATTACAAATAATATAATATATTACAAATAATAGCACTGACCAAAACACCTGCAGAAATACATAGCAGCAGTTAAATGCAGCCTTCTGTAGGCTTTAAATATCCAAATATCTGCCAGTGGAACAAGATTTTTTTGCTTGTAATAAGAAGATAAATCTTGTCCCACTGGCAGATTTTCCTACTTATTTCAAGTGAAAATGTACTTGAAACAGGTGAAAATTGTCAAATAAGTTATTTTTCTGTTGTTATTTTTCTGGTGATGACTCTAAATGTTGAAATAGCAGTAAAACCACATTCATTGATGAAATGACATAAGGGATGGAAAGGGGGGATGGCAGTTTTACAGGGGGGATGATTTGGACCGTTTTTATTTCAAGGGGGATGCCATCCCCCCTCATCTCCAGTACTGTATATACAGTATATATATATATGAAAAATTATATATATCTTTTTGGATAACACCAACGAATTACACCTGTACTGGGAATTGAAAATTGAAAGGACCAATAAACTAAACTAAACCTGTCTGCTCTCAGGTGCATGGTCATAAGGCAGTATGGGAGGATCCGGTGGAGTGGGTCAGAGGAACCCTTCCCTGGCCCAATGCACAGCAAGACCAGTCGAAGCTCTTTCACCTACCTCCTCCCAGTATAGGCCCACCCGGTGAGGAGAAGAAGCCCCCCAAAGATACTCCTCCCCCCAGCACACTGGAGTCAGATCCACTGGTGAGTGAGCATCAACCAGTTACTGGCCGCAATGCTCAATGTGGAATAGTGGTTAGTTGTCCTAATGATTAATGTTTACCCTTGAGGAATATTTCACAATATATCTCATGTAGAATTAAATGTAACCCTGAAAAACACCACATGTCTGCTCCTGCTCCTCAGATGGCCATGCTGCTGAAGCTCCAAGAGTCGGCCAACTACATCGAGTCTCCAGAGAGGGAAGGCAGTCTGGATCCCACTTTGCAGGCCACACTCTGAGCCGACCGGCAATAAAGCTTAGGAACTACAGACTACATTTCTGGCTGATGTGAAATGAGAATTTTAAGGACTCGGTCTTGAGCTTTATCGTGTGCTCAGTGAGCAGTTTCAAAGCTAAATGTAAAGAGAGTGATTATGGGCATATAGTTTGCTTTGCCCTGCTATCACAACGTTGGAAAGACAATTAAACTGCTTTCATAGGAAGCTGTGATGATCACGTCAGGGGACGACATGGACTCGTCCCTCCTTTTGCCTCAGTTTGTCCCAGATGGATTGTTAAATCTGCAAGTGCATGGTAACAAGGATACTTCAATGCAAAAATATTACCTATAATCTTGTTGATCAAGACCCATTTATTCTTTTTATGTTGTTTTTGTTTTGACTGCCACGAGCTTCACAACTACTGGTGCTCACAGGTTCTCTTTGAAGGCACATGCTTCATTTCAAAGTAGGACATCACTCGATAACAGCCAAAATGCACTTTATTTTCTACTTGTAATAATTGGATTTCATTGTGCTGTGTCGGTGACTGTGTGTGGATAGACTGGGGGACTGTCGGTTGGGCCTAAAGGTGCAGTTCATGAGTAAATCCTGCAGATGGCAGTGTTCACTGGCTTCTGTCTTAGGTCTCTACTTCTGTGCTTTCTGTCTGCAAAAGGTGCTCAGCAGAATACAACATATTCAAACACAAGATTACGAACATGGTTTGTTTTCTTTTATTATTCCTGCTCAGTCATTATGCTGTTTAATGACTCAAATATCAGAACTGTGAAGCTGTAAGCGGATCATGCATGGGTGATTATTGGAATTAATCAGTTTCAGGGTGAATCTGTGAAGAAAATATTGTCGTCTATGGACTCAGTTAAGCACGACGATGATCTCATGACCACAGAAACTGCTTGTTGATCAAGTGTACCATTTCTGGCTATGCTTACATGCAGTATATTCTGTATTTAGATCACTTTTAAAACACAACCTTTTCTTGTAAAAGCTGAAGATGCAGGTGTAAAGTCTTGATTTTATAGGATTTGGTATTCGCTGCATCTGCTTTATGAACAAAATTCGAAGCCTGAGAACAGTTGACAGAACTCTCGGTTCATTTTTTTACAGATAAAAGGAAGTGAAAACGTGAAATAAGAAACATTTTCCTTCCTCTTTTTTTTTTTTTACATCTTGTGAAAATGTAATTCAAATTTTAAATGATTTTCCTTCTCGTAAATTGTTTTAAATTAGGATGAGGAGGCTAAGATTGAATCAAATTTTGCTTGCTCCTATTTCTATCCTTTAATTAATTTGCACATGTGATTTATTGGAAAGTTGTAGATTGCAGTATTTATTGCTCACATCTTGACTGTTATATTATGACAGAAGAAAGTTCTGATAGAGGATGAAGCTGTTGGGAGAGAACCTCCATGCCCCTGAAGTACCTCAGACTGCCATATTCTGTCCAGATGTTCCAGTGCTTTCCTTTGAAAACGCTGGTGTAAAGCAGAGACATGATGCCTAAGTTTATCTGTGCCTGAAACACAGCTTGGCCTAAAGCGGCTTTTGAGCTGCTCGGATCTACTACACGGAGGCCTCGATTTCGAGGAAATACGGTAACTTCCTACTCTGATGTCACTTTAATGTTGTCACCTTGTTGCCCATATTTTGGGTGCGGAGTGGGTTGTCGGTATGGACCTTTAGCAGGTAGATAAGCTGTTACTAAAAATGACGTGTCAGATAATCCTGCAGTGAATGGGAATACGTATCATGACTGGGCTGCTTGTGTGGAAATTGACACATTTTTAAACAGAAGCATTACCTGCGTCATTGAGAAATTGCCTGAAAGTGGCAAGCAGTGTAATAACGGATTTCAGCTTTGGGATGTAATATCAGTACATGGCTCCCTGGTGTGATTCAAAAGTTATTTTGTTAGGTTTTTTTTTCATTGGACCTACCATGCTTAAACCTTATCAAAGGAGAGATTTTTAATACCTGGTTATCTTCCTCTGTTCACATCGTTTTTAAGAACTTAATTTTTTTTTCTTATGCAAATATTTGTACATTTTTCTCTCTCTTTTGTACATGGCATCACTATTGTAAACATTGTAAATAGTCACTGCATCTGCGACAACAATCACTAGAACTGAGATCTATGAGAAGTGTGGCTCCTGTATGCAGAAAATGGGCGACCTTTATGGTTTTAATGTCTTCCTCCAATAGGAAGGAGCACTTGGCTTGAAAGAGGGTTTAATAATGGTTGTATGGCATGTCTCAATAACCACATCAAATCCCATATGTCTAACGTAGAGCAATGTACTTAATAAAGACATGCCATTCTTCACACCACTACCTGTCGTGTTGTATGTTTGTATACTTCTGTCCACTGGGGGGCGCTGCAGACTATTTTTTTGTCAATGCTGTGTTCTATCCAGTCACCATTTCCCCGGATGACAATTTATGAAACAATGCGAGTACATTTTGCCTTTTTTCCTCAACATATAAAGCTTCCAAGTCAAAACTATTTTATTTTTTTTAAATAGTGATATGAAAAAACTAAGAGTGAGAGAGGGCGTTTGCGTATAATACGCGCATGCGTGGTCTGATCATAAGGCTGTTGTCATTAACGCAGCTGCAACTGTAAACTATTAAAAAAAAAAAAAAAAAAAAAAAAAAAATACCAGGTTTGTTTTTTTTACTTTTTCTTTCAACATTTATTAATTCTGTGACATTATTCATATAAAATAAAACTGAAGTTAGTTGTGTAAATTGCCCAATTATTAAGTGGTCAGTTTAAATCGACCACTTTGGTAATTTGTTAGTCGGGAATCGCCCTCGTGAATTACGGCCAAGTGTTCAGTTAAATGAATATTCCGAAATTAAAACAACTCAAGGATTATAATTAGATGTCGAGAAGTGTAAACTTACGTTATGGACGAGGATTTATCCATCTTTATCACAGATCCCTTTATTATCTCCACAACTCTTGTGGCACCAGAGCTGCACCGTAAAGACCCCCAAGGGGATATGTGGGTGTTGGTTTATATCACTGGAGCTGCCTTTTAGTGTCATGTTCTCAGGAGATTCACAGGTTTCTACAGGGCAATTTTTCATATATATATTTTTTCCCCTGACTAAATTAGAAAATTCTCACAAAAAAGCCAGGAAAAAAAGACAATCTTACAGTTTTAGGAATAAATTGTATAAACACCTTTGTCAAAACCTTTTATGAACAGGAATTCATATGGAAATTGAGCTTTCTGCAATTACGTCAGCAGTGGAGAATTATAGCTATAAAATTGCCTTTTGGGAAAATGATGTTAAATATTCCATGCAACTGAAAACTTTTTAAGGTGAATAAGTAGTTGTAGAAGTAAGAAAAATATCAATTAATCACAAATCCTCCATGGTGAATTTCTTACCTTTTTGTTGTCTCTGCTTTCTGTTTTTCTGTTTAAAATAAATGAAAATGTATACAGACCTAATCAGATGTAGCCTATAGTTTTTAAGATGATAATTCAGACATGAATTTTGAAAGTTCTGTTCACTGGTCTGAAGGCCTTGAGGTGTAGAGGTCTGAACAGATCAAACCAGCTGAGGAGGTGACTGCAGTGAAGAGGCGGGTCATGAGATAGGTGGAGTTGCCGACAAGTCCCCCACTCTCTCTATAAATGTAACTGAAGCCCCCTCTTCTCTTGGAGGATCCAGTCTGTCAGCGCAATGCCAAGCAAACCTGCTCCCATCAAGAAGTCTCCAGCCAAGAAGGCTGTGGAGAAGGCAGCAGAGCCTGCCCCGGAGCCTGCCCCGGAGCCTGCCCCGGAGCCTGCCCCGGAGCCGGCTCCTGCCCCCGTGGAGGCTCCACCAGCTCCCCCTGCTCCAGCTGAGGACACTCCAGGTATCCGGCTCCAAAACCCATCCTGGAACCAGAAAGGACTGCAGGATTAACCTCACTTAAGTTGTTTAGGCTTGAGTTTGATAGAGTTTAAGTAACTTGGATAATAACAAGAAAAAAGTGATGTTGCATCTTTTTTTTTCTTTAATCGTAAAGGTTTAGAGAGGCAGTTAATCACAGTTTTGGCTATTCTGGTTGCTGAATTTCTTAATGTTAAATGGTTTAACGTCACCACAAACTTCACATATAAAACTGGCTGTCAAAATTAAAATCTTGAAAGGCTGAATGGGAAATCAATCTCTGTGAAGGTAGGAATTCATGATGTATTATACGTTCCTGTAGATCAACCTACTAAATTGTTGGTGAGGATAAATGTACAGAACATAATGGGAGACAAGCTCTCTTTGCTTGCTTATTCTTTATTTGCATGCAGCTGTTGATCCGAATCATGACTATTTTAATGTACAGCCTCAAAAAATTATATGAATACCAACTCAAAGGGGAAAAAAAGGTTGCTCTGCATTTTGTTTTGTCCACGGCTCTTTTAGTATAAATTGATAAAATGCACACTAGACACAACAGTCAATTTCCCAGAGGGAACCTCCCAAAGGGAATAATAAAGTCGTCTGAATCCAAATCTTGTGTGTGTGTGTGTGTGTGTGTGTGTGTGTGTGTGTGTGTGTGTGTGTGTGTGTGTGTGTGTGTGTGTGTGTGTGTGGCGTGCGTGTGCGCGTGTGTGTGTGTGTGTGTGTGTGTGTGAATGGATGAATGGAAATCTTTAAGCCCCCCAAGTATATTTTTAATGACTATTTTCACACCATAAATGAAATAAATCACTGTCTAGCTTCCTGCACCTTGGAGAAGCAGTTGCAAATGGAAAAAGTCAGAACATGAAATGCATGGGACACCGATAGGTGTGAAACAGAATGACCCACCTCTGATGTTTACATCAATGTCCAGGTCTGTCAGTCAATTTATTGATTGTGTTTTCAAGCAACAGAAGGCTTTCCTCCTGTTTTTGTGCAGTGATTCCGATCATCAGACCTCGGACATGATGTACATCAATGGTTGGCTTGGTTGAAGAGATGGTACTCTTTTTTTCATGCAATGCTCATATTTAACCTTTAACATCAGCTGGTGGCAAGGAGGAAGGAGGAGGTTAAATAACTCAGACTGAGAGTAAACACACTCTTCAGGCGGTTCAAACACTAGCTGTAATTCAAGATGAGTGTTTGTGCACTGCTGTGCAACACTATACTGTTTATATTTCTTGCTCATGGCCTGCTGTGTTTTTCATCTTTTCTCTGTCTGAGTATTTAACCTTATAAGTTTCACTTTGTGGACAAAAGTTGTTTTATTTCAACAGCAAATGGCTCAGGTGCCACAGATCTCTTAAGTTGTTTCTATGAATACAGAGCAGTTTTTCCCTCTCCTCTGTTCTGCTGCTGTGCTTCAGTGGAGTCTGTGTTGAACAAATTAGGGAAAAACTTATTGATTACCTGCATGAATGAGGTCTCAATGTATGTCACTAAATGGCTTCCCTAATGGCATTTTAATGTCAGCTGCTGCTCCTGCCACCGAAGACAATGCTGCCACTCCCGCTGCAGATGCTACGACAGACGGTAAACACAAATCACATCACACACAGCCACATTTATACACGAAAGGCAATTTGTGCATCAAATAGTAACAAAATGCCATCAATTTAGTGCAACCTTACGTGTCTTTCATTAGCAAGCAGCACTCGTGTTGTGGATTCTTCATAAAATCTTAAACCACCTGGTTTTGTTTTCTGGTGCAGTTGCACATTTATAATCAGAAAGCCTTGAACTTTAATGGGCTATGATGCAATTCTTTAAATTCTTGTTTGATAACAGCTGCTCCAGCAGAAGCCGCTGTAGTTGAAGAACCACCCAAGACCCCTTCACCTCCGCCTGCAGGTAACACCACCAACTCCACCACCTTTTTCCTGCATTTTTTTTTACACATAGTCAAGGTCAATGGAGAGACATTAAACAGGAAGTAACTTAATATTCTGTACTATAAAAACATGATTTAGTTTGCAGTTGTGCCCGATAAAGGGAATGATCAAAATCCACTTATTTGCAATGCTGAAGGCAGCAAATATTTGTGATTTATGCTTCAAGAGCTTCAAGCAGTTGCGCTAACAGAGTTTGAAAGCAAATTCAGTCAAGTTATTATCAATGACTCGGTTATCACAGCGATGGAAATTTGCATGCTATGACTTGTAAACAAATGAGATTGGAGATTTTTTTAGACAAAATGACACGTGAATACACCACTTTTGTCTACAGAAAATTATGATGGGTTTCTTTTTCTCCAATGTTTTCCTAATATTGTGTCAGATTAATTGTAAATACCCTTACACAGAATCATTTTGTATAAATGGGAATGTATTTTCCTAATCGTGTCATTTTTCAACTGATTTTCCACCTTCCCGATCCCTTCTTCCAGTCCCATGCAGCCCTCCTGTGGACGTCTCCGTGGTTGACGTGAATGAATCCAGCCTCATCATTAAGTGGAAAAATCCAGAGACCCCGGGAGACTCTGGCTTGGATGGATACACTGTCGAGTACTGCAAAGATGGAAGTAAGTTTGCACATGTGTGTGCGCGTGCGTGTGCACAGGGGAGACCTCTGAAGCTGCACCTGTTTCCGGGCTGTCAGAGGGCTGATAGACTCATAGCTGGATCCAGACCGTATACGGCAGACATCAGTTCACCGGCTGTCGCTGGATCCTCTGACACCACTTTTAGAAGTGCCCGTTTGCTCAGATGACAGCATGCCTTCTAAGATTTCATTATGGTAGACGTTTATGTTCTTCTTATGGGCAGGTTGTTTGTAAACTTCTGTCGACAGGTGATAAAACACTTAACATGTCGCATGAAGGAATGTTTCACATTTTTGAAAGTGAAATTGACAAAGGAGGGTATAATTCACATCCCTTCAAAGGACGTAATAGATATTTAAATTCTTAAAATTGAAAAATACCTTGAAAGCTGTCATCAATTCAGAAACATCTGGGTTTTTTTCGTTCCCGCAGGCGCTGACTGGGTTGTAGCTAATGAGCAGTTGACCCAGTCTAACCACTTGTGCATCAAGCACCTGACAGAAGGCGACCTGCTGCATGTGCGCGTGGTGGCTGTAAACCCCGGTGGCCGCAGCGAACCTGGTGTGCTCGCTCAGCCCGTGCTGATCCGCGAGGTTGTTGGTGAGTACCGGTCAATGACAGAGTCGGTGACACTGCAAGGTCTAAATGAAGAGAAAATCCAGACTTATCATGGTCATCAAGTGAATACAAAACCTGCACAGCTGCACGCCATACAATTACACTTACTGGAGAAGGAGACGCAGGTGCATCTTTCTTGATGTGGGTTCATACAGCTTGGATTTTTACTGGTGTTAAGCCAATTTTCAAAATGTCTGTCAAGAGCGCCCGGTTAGTTGTAACTTATGACCTATCCTTAAAATACTCTTGTTGCAAACCGGCAGGTGGAGGCGGTATTAAATGCCATCCTCAGATGGACTGCACAGATGTATGTACGTGAATCACGATGGCGCTGACAAGTGCTTTCATTAGCCACAAATCAAACTTTCACTTGCATATCTTCAGACGCGACGTTTTCATCAGAAATAAGATGGTTGATTGTTTAGATGCTTTTTTTTAATTAAATCAATAGAAGTAGGCGGTACACCTTTGTATGTTGCTGATATCAACTAAACACCACAATTTATATGTAAAACTGGCATTGATTCTATGCATGTATAATACATAAATGCAATATATGCATGTATGTAATGAAAAATTACTGTAGCGTAGCTCTTCAAGCACCTTAATGATCCAAATCAAATATTTAACGCCAGCACCATTGGCTGAAATGATAAATATTGGACTGGTCTACTGCTAGTTGGCTGAAAGCGCCGTGAAATCCGGGTAATGCAATCGGACACTACCTATGAGAAGTCTGGCCGTGTCAGTCTTCGGAGCGATTTAGTCGCAGTCTCAGTCAGGCAAAGAGGAACATTTGGGTAATGAGCCTCTCTGGGAGACGTGTGATTCACTGACATAAACCTCACTGTCAGTTTTATTTATGGAACTGCTGTTCTGACTAACTTTATGTCTTACGCAGGTATGACTCAATGACGGTGGAATACTTCTAATATAAAGATGATACGCTTTTGAACTAGTTACACTTTCAGCATTGTAGGATGTTGCCCTGCAGATGTAACTGATGGTCTCTTAGTCAGTCCACTTCCTTTGGTCCAAATGAAATCATCTACAGACGGATTGGTGTGGAAGTCTTACTCACATTGTTCCAGTGGTGTCACTGGGTAAACATTCACTCAAATGACATCTCTGTCTCAACTGTGCTGCATAGATGTCTAGCAAATACTAGCATGCTTACACTCTATGGCTGTGGTCTAAGAGAGCAGTATGATGCACATGCCTGTGAATACATTGACGGGTGTAAAGTCGTGATGCTTTCTCATCTCTAAATGTATAAGTTATTATACATGTTGTTAAGTAGAGGTCATTATGTTAAACGATAAATCACACGCTTCAAATACACCAGGTGGTTTTATCAGTGTTTGTCGTTCATGCGCAATCAGTGGCAGCTTAAACATCATTAAGGACTGAAATTACTTTTGATCTTTCTTCATTAGGATGTTCAAGGTCCTTCTGAGAATGGGGAAAATCATGGACTGTAAAAAAGCTGAAAAGTAAATGAGCCAATGGTCATTTCCGGCCACCATTATTGAAAATGTATCTCAAGTTAAGTCATACAACTCATGAACTGTATCTGGCCAATATGAGGGAATAATTACAGCATGTCCAATTGGGGGGGGGGGGGGCAGCATAGTTATAAATGATGTAGTTTTCACCTCTACTATGATGAAGCCTACTTTACTTGCACAAGCTTTACAATTCAGGTTCTCTTTTCAGTAGCATTTTAAAGGTTTGTTCCAGATAACTTTGACAGATAAATACAAACATGAGTAATATTACAAGATCATTATCACATCAGCATTATGGTCAGCATCAAATGGCCACTTGTAAAGCAATCACAAGACTTTTAAATGTACAAAAAATATTACATCTCAGCTCTTGCATCTAAGTCATAGATATAAATTAATTACTTTGATAGAGGTGTGTTTCTCTGTCTGCATATTTGGTGCTGAAGCGCAACCACCTCCATTCAAAACACAAACCATTCAAAACACAGGCTCATCATGATTTAGCAGAAACATGTTTTTAATTCTCATTTTTCTTTTAACTTCCTTCTTCATGAATGTTTCTTTTCTTGGACATTTTGTTTCAAATCCGTCACTCAGCCACTAAAGCCATTGTAGAAAATGACTTTGTTTGAGATACTGCCATCCAGTGGGTAGATGCCATCATGAAGCAGCTAATGAAATTGAGATACAGTTTGGGACACCTGTTAAGGTCTGTTTATGTCTCTAAAGGAGAATTGTGTTGTGAGAACAGAAATAGGTTTGCATAATCCCACAGGCCAGATAAAATCAGATGGAGAGCCATATTTGGCCTGCAGGGCCTTGAGTTTGACATGTGGTTTAATGTTTGTAACAGTAGACACATACTTTTCTGGTGTTTTAGTTTTTCCAGTCGGGTCTGTTGACATACATATAAATATATATATTAAATTATCATTTTTTTCAAGTGTATTTTATCTAGAGAACCAAATGCATATTATGTAAGCCTGACATAATTTAACATATTCTTTCAGATAGACCCTGAGAAAAAAAGAATGTTTTGAATTGGATCACCACGCTTCGATTGCAATGAAGTGCATCTTTATAAGTATAAGTATCAAACAGTAAATGATCCTAAAAAGCAGCTAAAAGTACATGTTAAGCCTCAAATCATCACATCAGTCAATGTTGTTGTATGTGTTCTTGTTTGTAAGATCGTAAGATCAAGCTGACATCCCCGTTATCCACTGTCAGATACAAGCAATGGGGAGAAATACGGTCAAGCAAACAAAACTGCTGGTCAAATGAAGGGAACGAAACATGAGCCTAATTGGTGGATCCTTGACGGCTTGCTGTTGGTAAATTCAGCTGTTTCTAGGTTGGACGTCCATCAGTTTGAGCTTCTGATGAAGACCCGCTGTCCCACATCTGCTGAAAGCCCCCTACAAAGAGACTTTATCCAGAGACAAAGGCAGATTATATATTGTTTGCCTGAGGACTTGCTGGTCACTGGGTGGTCTGATGCCAGAAGTAGTTCTGAACATTGCTGGCAGGTTTGTTGATTAGCAGGGATTAGCATTTGAGCCAAATCTGGAGGCAGACCCGATATTCCTGGGAAATGATGGCTCCACGGGCCGGATCCCAGTTTATGCACCAATGATATGGTGACAAATGTAAGGACAGGGGGTGATAAGACATGCTGGGAATGATAAACACTGAAAGTAGGGTAATAGGATAACGGGAGAAAGATGGACACGAGGTTGATGGGGTGTGATATAAGAAGGCTTTTCGGTTGGACGAGAGGAAACAGGAGGGTGAAAGAGGTGACGGAGGGCAGCAGCTTGAGGGTTTTTTATATCCTCTAAGCCCAAACAGCTTCTGGGACATTTGCTGTTTATGCAGAAACCTTAGAGATGCGGTTCCTGACACAATCCTTAACCTCAACAAAACCAGCCAACGTAGTGGCCGTGTAAATATTTCACAAAGTACCCGATTTTAGACATATGATTTGACTTTGACTTTGACTTTATTTATCAGTTCTTGCTGCAATCAGCTCTAAATGTGATGTTGGACCTCATTAGTCAGTTGAAATTGATGACATCTTCTTTCTGGAAGCATTCATGGAAGACTTTCGAGTTACCAATGCTATTTTGGGAGCTGCTGAACGTAGGGTTTCCCTTTAATGCATCCCCTGCTCAGATACTGTACTTTTCTATTGAAACTATGTCTCTCAGACACTTGCTCATATTTCATGTGATATCCTTTTTCTTAATTATAAACTTGGACAAGGGACAAGCCAGGCAGTAGACGTCAATGTTCAATTTAATTTCATTCATTTAGTGTCCATTACAATGCAAATAGTCCCAAGACACTTTTCACAGACTTCGGACATGACTTCCAAGCAAACCACCTGGAATGAATTGATTTATCACAAATAAATATTAATCGTTGTGTTCATACTTGACAGGTTTAGTTTGATTGAAATGAGACCCCCAAGCAATTGCTTGTGCACATCATTTGAAGAAGTGTGTCACGCTGTTGCCCTTACAAAGGTGTGCAACAAGTAACACAATGATATACCCTTAAAAAAACAACAACTTACCCACAACAACAAAGTGGGTAAGTTTCCAACCAAACTTTGTTTCAATTCAACTGTGGCAGTGAATTTATTGTGGCCAGCCATAGCCTTTCCCTTCATGAGAAGTCTCTCTTGTGAAATATGCCTGGTACCCCTCCCATTACATACTGAATTAATCATAATGGGATGGAGGCAGGCCTTATGCAATAACTTACACGTCCAAAGGTCACTATTCACAACAAGCAAAATGGTTAATACCACCTCATAACAAAATCCAGCCACTAAGGGTTTTCTCCAGCAACACTCAATAATGCCAGAACCTGATAGTTTTATTCAGTTAGGTTGTTCTTTACAGTGCAAAACACAGTTTGAACAGATCTGGTCGTCAGCCGCTCCTCCGGTGTCACTGTCTAGATAGAGGAGATGCGTATAGGTTTAGTGATAACAGATGGTCTACTTGTTGCTGCTCCAATTACCTGAACCACTTCCCCCTACAGCTGAGTCAAAACCACACACTAACCAACAACAGCAGCAGCAACATTTACTGGCATTTCTACTCCACTTACACACCATTTTGGGTGTCTTTTGTTGTTACTGTTGTGGTTGTCCCTCTACTTTTATCACATACTTCATTTATCTTATTGGTTGCATGCTAGACAATGGTATCCTGAGGACGTTTCTCCTGAATCCATTGGCATTGCCCCCTGGCGATGAAGGTCAAATCCAGAGGAACCTGACCCATTCTTCATACCATAAAGGAAAAGATTTAGGGTGGAAGCCCAGGCAAACATGAATGAATGGTTTAAAAGATTACCTTAGAGTTATAAACATGGGAGCAACAGTATAATATGTTGCTAATTATATGCTATTATTAACCAGCACATGTGTGGGAACCACCGTTTTCTGGTAACGTATCTCTGTGTCAGGCAAGGCAAGGCAAATTTATTTATAAAGCACATTTCACATGATGAGCATGGACTCAATGTGCTCAAATACATAAACAAACAAACAAACAAAAGTGCGATCACCCAGCCAACCATGTAGATTTACTCAAACGCCTGTGCAAAAAGGTACGTTTTTAGTCTGCTTTTGAAAGTGGGCACTGTTAGAGCAGACCTTAGTTCCTGTGGCAAGGAATTCCAGAGAGTGGGACCCTAGTGACTGAAAGCACCATGAGCAGATCTAGTGTGAATTCTAGGTATGATGAGAAGACTCTTATTTGATGATCTAAGGGATCTGTCCAGTATGTATTCAGTGAGCACGTCAACCATGTAGGAGGGAGATAAGCCATTCATAGATTTAAAGACAATAAGAAGTACTTTAAAATCTACTCTTTGTTAACAGGAAGCCAGTGCAGAGAGGATAAAACAGGAGTGATGTGTTCATACCTCTTGGTTTTTGTTAGAATTCTGGCCGCAGCATTTTGAATAAGCTGGAGTTTATGTAACACTTGCTTTGTTAGTCCTGCAAAAAGTGCATTGCAATAATCTAATCTACTGGAGATAAAAGCATGAACCAACTTTTCAGAGTCTGATTGTGACAGAAATCATCTTACTTTAGATATATTTCCAAGATGATAGAAGGCAGTCCTGGAGACATCAGCTATGTGTTTCTGGAAGTTAAGATCAGCATCTCAAATAACACCCAAGTTTTTGACAAGTTCACAAAGTTTTACTGACAGAGGAGTTAATAAAGGGAGAATATGTTGCCTCAGAGCACTTGGACCAATTAAAATAATCTCTTTTTTTCTTCATTAAGCTGTAAAAAGTTTGTTTCCATCCAATACTTGATATCTGTAATGCATTGAATGAGGTCATTGACTGGGCTCAAATGATTGGCAGTAAAAGATACATATAATTGTGTGTCATCAGCATAAGAATGATATTGAATATTTTGATGCCGAATGATGGACCATAGTGGTAACATGGTAACAAATTGAAAAGTAGGGGACCTAGAATTGACCCTTGTGGGACTCCATAGTGAATGCTGACATTATCAGATTCATAGCTGTAGACCGAAACAGAGAAAGATCTACCACTTAGATATGATGAAAACCAGTTAAGAACTGAGCCTCTGAGGCCCAAACACTGTTCAAGGCGCTGAAGTAGAATGACATGGTCCACAGTATCAAAAGCTGCACTAAGGTCGAGAAGTAACAGAATAGAGACTTTGTGGTTGTCTGTGTTAATCTTCAGATCATTGATAACTCTGACGAGGGCAGTTTCTGTACTGTGGTTTTTTCTAAAACCAGACTGGTAGGCATCAAACAGGCTATTATATGACAGATAATTCAATTCAATTCAATTTTCAATTGAATTTTATTTGTATAGCGTCTAATACAACAGATGTTGTCTCTAGACGCTTTCCAGAGACCCAGAACATGACCCCTGAGCAATTATTACATAAACAATGGCAGGTAAAAACTCTCCTAGTGGGAGAAAAGCCTTAAGACAAACAGTGGCAAGGAAAGAAGAAGGAAGAAGAAACCTTGAGCAGGACCAGGCTCATAAGGGGGGACCCTCCTGCCGAAGGCCAGACTGGGGGGGTCAGGGACGTCAGCAGCACACAGCAGGCGGGATGACCAGAGGGGGGGGGGGGGGGCGCAGGCAGGTGGAAGCACTAACGGGATGACCGGGGGTGGTGGGGCGGACCAGAATCGCAGGCCAGCACGCAGCTCCCGAAGCTCCGGCCTGCAAACATGCACAAAAGAGAGAAAAAAAGGGTGGCCAGCACAAGAAACTACAGGAGCGATGGACAAAAATGATAGCTATGAGATACTTATAATAAATAAAAATGGAAATGGAGAAGAGAGGAAGGGAAGAGGAGAGGAGAAGAAGGGTGAGAGGCACCGCCCAGTGGATCATGTCGGTGCCCCCCTGCAGCATAAGCCTATAGCAGCATATCTACCACGAAGCTACGTATATTTGAGACTAACTATTATAGTCTTGTTCTATAGCTGCGACTATGTCTACTGACTCTAACACACTAGAGTTTACACTACCTAGAGATTTACCAACCCCAGCTAGAGGTTTACTAAACACTAACTATAGGCTTTACTAAACAGAAAGGTTTTAAGTTTAGTTTTAAAGGTGGAGGTGGTGTCAGCCTCCTTAACCCAGATTGGAAGTTGGTTCCATAGTAGTGGTGCCTGATAGCAGAACACCCGCCCTCCAAATCTACATTTGGATACTCTAGGAACTACGAGTAAACCTGCACTCCGAAAACAGAGAGCTCTGCCAGGAACATAAGGCACTATCAGGTCTTGCAAATAATGCGGAGCTAAGCCGTTTTGGGCTTTATACGCAAGTAATAAAATTTTTAATTGGATTCTGAATTTTACGGGTAACCAATGGAGCGACGCTAACACTGGAGAGACATGGTCTCTCCTGCTGATTCCTGTCAGCACTCACGCTGCTGCATTTTGGATCAGCTGGAGCCTATTCAGCAAATTACTTGGACATCCTGCTAATAACACATTACAGTAATCTAGTCAAGAAGATACAAACGCATGAACTAGTTCTTCTGCATCACTCTGCAAGATGATTTTCCTAATCTTTGCAATATTATTTAGATGGAAAAATGCTATTTTACAAACCTGATTAACATATGGTTTAAACGACAAATCCTGATCGAAAACAACACCAAGGTTTCTCACAGTTGCACTGGAAGCCATCGCAACACCATCTAGTCCCTTCCTAAAATGCTCTGGACCAAGAATGATAACCTCTGTTTTATCTGAATTGGTTTATCTGAATTTAGAAACAAGAAATTTCCGGACATCCAGTCCTTGATGTCCCTAAGACATGCCTGAAGTTTAACTAACGGTTCTGTTTCATCCGGCTTCATAGACAAATAGACCTGCGTATCATCAGCATAACAATGAAAGTGTATGCCGTGATTCTGGATTATACTTCCCAATGGCTACATGTATAAACTGAACAAGATTGGCCCTAGCACTGAACCCTGCGGAACACCATAACAGACCCTTGACTGTTCTGAAGGAACCTCATGTACTGTACATGAACAAACTGGAACCTGTCAGATAGATGTGATTTAAACCAACGTAGAGCTGTCCCTTTAATCCCAACAACATGCTCTAACCTGTGCAGTAAGATGCCATGATCTACAGTGTCAAAAGCAGCACTGAGGTCCAGTAGAACCAGTATGGACACTAATCCCTTATCTGAGGCCATTCGTTACTCGAACCAGTGCTGTCTCTATGCTATGATGCATTCTGAACCCTGACTGAAAGACTTCAGATACCTGTGTAATTGCTGGCAGACAACCTTCTCCAGAATTTTCGCCAGAAATGGAAGGTTTGAAATGGTGTCAGGAACACCTTGCACTATTTGAAATCCTTTATAGATTTCCAAAGTATTTTGTAATGTCTACAGGAAAATATGCCATCATAAATATTACACTTGAGTACAATCAGGGTTTGGTTTAATGCTATCTATGTTTTTTATGTATTTGTTTAAATATAAAATTACCCAAAAACTGACCTGCAAGTGAGAACACATCCTAAATTGATGTTTCTTCCAGTGATTAAGAAAATAAAACATGAACGAAGCAGAAGATGAACATGTTAAACTCCACTTTTCAGATCGTCCCAGGATCCGCTTGCCACGCTCTCTCAAATCCCGCTATGTCAGGATGGCTGGGGAGCAGATCAACTTGGTCATCCCTTTCGTTGTAAGCTGAACACTTTCAATCCCAAATAATATCCCAACCTTTTATGATTTGGAAGTGTGCATGAAATCTGTGAAAAATATGAATAAAAATTGACACATAAACCTTGAACCATGACATTTTATCTTGGCTTTGCCTGTATTTCCAAATTCACAGGGAAAACCTAAACCTGGGGTGTGTTGGCTGAAGGATGGTCAGCCTGTGGATACAAAGAGGGTCCACATCAGGAACACTGACAGGGACAGCATCCTGTTCATCCGCAGCTCTGAGAGGGAGGACTCTGGTGTTTATGAGATTACTGTTAAAGTAGACAGCTTGGAAGACAAAGCCACCATCACTATTCAGATTGTTGGTAAGTCATATGATGTGTAGGGTTATGTTAACAAGTCCACACAAATGGATGTCTACCTTCCAAATAATGTTGTGCACCATTTGGTTGGAGTTTGTATCTGCTGTCAGCTGCTCCTGTTAAATCTTAAGCTGGATGTTAAATTCATGGTTGACTTTTGATGTTAATTATTTTTGGAAAAGGCTCCTGTCATGCTCACAGAAGCATTCTGGTTATGATCGGAATCTTTTATGTAATACTGGCAATACTGTGTATCCTTAGAGCTGCCTGGTCCTCCTGCTAGCATTAAGCTGGTGGACGCCTGGGGTTTCAACGCCGCTCTGGAATGGACTCCTCCCAAGGACAATGGGAATGCAGAAATCAGTGGATATACTGTTCAGAAGGCTGACAGGAAGACAGGGGTATGGCACGCTTATATAAAGATCTGTATTCAAGAATCTGGCCAGCTATAACTGCTATATGCACTTCTGCATAAATCATCAACAAGGATTTGAATATAAAATAGTTTTTAAAGAAATAGTGGAAGATGCACACTGAGAAAAAGTGTAAGGATCAGCATAGAGGAATATGCAGCGTTGATTTTACTAATACTTCATCCAACAGATATATGCCAAAGAAACTCTGTTCTTTACCAGGTCCTATATATTTATACATGTTGGAAGAACAATATATAACATATTACACTGTTATTTTACAAAAAAAAGTTGTAAAGGAGTGTGTGGAGAGCTTGTGTAAGGCATTATTAATCTCTGATTTTGTAATCCATGAACTGCGTCCCTCTTTTCATTGAGATTTGTGAGCATTAGCTTATGCACAGCTCTCTCAATGTTCTGCCCCAGCATTTAATTCAAGTTAAGGTCTAGACTTTGAGCCATTGCAACATCTAGATTTCTTGTTTTTCAGCAATTTTGTGGTAGATTAGCAGTTGCTGTTCAGGGATTATTTTCCTGTTGCATCATCCATTTTCCGCCAAGCTCTCGCCATCTTCAAATGTGACTAGAATAGGTTAACAGACAGAGTTTATAGTCAAGAAAATGGTTGCAAAAAAGTCCAAGTCCTCCTGCTGCACCAATGTGCCAGTGTATGAGGTGTTGGGGCTGATGGTTGTGTTTGGTTTGCACCAAATATCGTGTCGTACATTATAATCAAATGTCCCTCTTAAGGGTCATGTCAATCTAAATTAAATTTTTCCAGAACTTTTGTGTGTTCAGATGCAGATTTGCAAACCTAAGCATGTTCTGTGAAGAGAGAAGAGGCTTTCTCCTGGCAGTTCCTTCCAAATAAGCCACATTATACACATGCAGTCTTTTTCTAAGTCCACTGTGGTGAACTTTTGACATTTAACATGTAAGTGAGTGTTACATGTCCTGGCCTTTGTGTGAACTTGCTTGGACATCCACTCCAGGGGAGATTGTATTATATTATATCCCAGCTGGATTTGAAATTTCCGTATAACACTTTCCAGATTGAGTGGTAGTAGTAGCAGCTCGTCTAAGACCGGCAAAGTGCCCAAATCTTTTTTTTTTGTTATTTTTCTGTTAAATATACAGTATTTATGTAATTAGTCACACTTATTGTGTACTTGATGGTCAGTTAAGTGCATTTGATTAACAGTACCTGGCTGCTCCTCGCACCCTTAATTATGATGGAGGCAGAAAGGGAATACTGAGTTCCTCACACAATGTGTCTGCATATTGTCTTAGCTTTATTGTTTGATAAACAGTGGCAAATTGTTAAATGTCACTTGTTCTTGTTTGTCTGAGATTGCGTTTATCTGACTTTAAGACCCAGTAAAGACCAGATTTGTCCTTATAAATATATTTTCAGAAAAAAAGGGGTGTATTTTCCTTTTTTCCGGACTGTTTACTCAGTATTGTTTACCATGAGTGCCTCACTAATGTAACCTGTCTGTTGCGTTTCCACCTGCAGGAATGGTTCACAGCTCTGGAACACTACCACAGACTAACTGTCACCATCTCAGACCTCGTCATGGGCAACTCTTACTCTTTCAGGGTCTTTTCTGAGAACCTCGTGGGCAGAAGTGAGGCATGCGCCGTCACCAAGGATGTGGCCAAAATTCACAAGACAGGTGACCTCTGAGATAAACATGCATTGCCTTTATTGTTCTGGATCAGGCTTTTTTAAAAAGACATTTAATGACAGGGCCTAAGTGCTCGTGGACACATTAATGAGCTGCAGTTATACTGTGAGGGTCTGAAGTGAAGACTTAAGGAGTGGAAATGACCTTGGCACTGATTTAAACATAAGTGGGTAGCTCTCCTAGCTAGTCCTCAGCTATCACTGAGATGAATTTTAAGAGGCTGCGAAACATTAGGCCTGCTGGCAGAGCTGTGTAACTGTGTGTGTTTGTATGTGTGTGTCTGTGGGTTGCCAAGTGTTTTATAGACCGTATCACCTAACCTTCAAGAAATGTCATCAGTGATGTGGATCCATTTCTGTGCATAACAGAGAATCTATGATACATGCAGACACAGATGCCGATGGTAAACTCTATATTAATTGGTTTATACTTGAATTATACATTTCCATGTAATACAATATGTATCAGCATTGTTAAAGTATAATCTTTCTAATGTTAACTTAAGTCATATCTGACTTCTGTATATATCTGCCTTCATATAGATATAAATATATATATAAACATAAATTTAGTTTTAGTGACATTTGATCCATCTGGTCAGGAATAAGGACACAGTCCATATATTAGGGTTCAGAACACAGCCTTGGCATGAATAAACCACCTGACCCTGCTAATAAAGATACAAGTATAGATAGGAATATAAATCACAAGATTAGACAAAGTTGGTTAGAGTAAAACACGCTTTCTGTGTTGTAAAGTTGTAGAACCTTTCCTCATTAGTCTGTTTAGTTGATCTCATAAGACAAGAAGCTTAATGTACTTAATGTCTTCTCTATAGTAGCCTGCTGTTAAATGTGTTTTTTTGCTGTCCTGAATTTTTGTTGTGCTGGGACATTAGTTTAGCCTTTGACATTAGTTTAGTTTACATTGTCGTTGTGAGGCAACTGCAGCTGCTTCACAGTGAAAACTTCCATCCACTTTTATTAGTTATTCTTTATCCCGTAAAGAAGAACAGCCCTTTACAGTTGATACCAGGATGTAGTGACTACTGTCCTCTTAGCCCTATTGTGTGTTCTGACAGGTATCAACTACAAGCCTCCTGAGTACCAGGAACATGACTTCTCTGAGGCTCCGAAGTTCACCACACCCCTCATTGACCACGCTGCTACTGTAGGCTACAGCACCAAGCTGCTGTGTGCTGTTCGTGGATGTCCTAAGGTCAGTCATGCACTTATTCTCATGGATATTTTACTTATATAATACTCACTCATCAACAGTCATGTACAGGGCAGTAAATATTTACATATTTTTCAGTGTAGTATATATTTAGAGAATTGCAGTTTAATTGCAGCATAAAAAGGAGCTTAGTTATGACATTAAGAGAGTTTCCCTTTTTTGTACAAATGAAAGCACAGACTCAATAAAACCATTTAGTATATATGGTATTCTACTTCAAATGAGGTATTAATGTCACGGCTTAAAAGATCCACCATAAAAGCTGGGCGGGGCCTGCGCTGCTATGTCGATGCACAGTTTCAGTATCTCTCTCTCTCTCCTTGGCGGCTGCTGCTCTGGGTTAAACTTATCTTTACAGTTGTCCAACTAACATAGATAGATTAGGTGGCAGGCCAGGGTGGAAATTCAGTGGATTGTTCACCTCAGCTGTCCTTGGTCTCTCACTGAGGACAGCAGTGGTTGGGCAATCTGCACATGTCTTCATATATGTGATAAATTAAACAAACTCGTACCACTTTCCTAATTGTCCTTATGTTTGTCAGTGAGACGTCGTCATTTTTTTCAAAATGACAACGTCTGGAAGCCATTCTCTGATTTATTTATTGTTTTATGACTCATATGTCTGCATGGTATTTCTGAACGCAACATCAGGATTCAGTTATCAATTTGTACACTGTGCTTAAAACTACCATTGTAGATTAAGTCTTATTATAATTGTCTGTGTCAGATGTAAGTAAGTAAAGTAAGTAAAGTTTATTTATATAGCACCTTTCACAGATATAAAATCACAAAGTGCTTTACATTAAAAAAAAAAAAAAAAAAAAAAAAAGGCACACAAATTAAAAGAGATTAAAAAGAAAAGATACCAATAGTATACATATATATAAAAACCTAGATAAAATTAACAAGGTACAGAAAACAGCACTGGGCTGGCATGTTAAAAACATAGTCGCAACGCACAATTAAAAACATAGCAGCAACGCAGAGACACAATAAACGGTTAACCAAAAGCCTGTCTGAATAAAAATGTTTTCAGCTGCTTCATAAAGCCTTCACAAGAGTCCAGAGAACGCAGTTGTGAAGGGAGAGCATTCCATAATTTTGGCGCAACAGCTTGAAAAGCACGGTCACCTCTGGATTTATAACGAGTTTGAGGGACAGACAGTAACGATTGGTGTGCTGATCTAAGAGCCCGATTTGGCGCATAAGGTAGGAGGAGGTCAGCGATGTATTGTGGTGTTTGGCCATGCAAAGCTCTGAAAGTTAGCACCAGTATTTTAAAATGGATGCGAAATTTAATGGGAAGCCAGTGAAGAGAGGATAAAATTGGAGTGATGTGTGTTCTCTTATTACTACTAGTTAAAAGGCGGGCTGCTGCATTCTGGACAGTTTGGAGACGATTGTGCTGGGGCAGATGTTAAAGCACAGTGATGGTCTGTGAGGAGCAATGGAAACCTTTCTTTTGTAGAGCAGAATCACATACTCTGAATGCAAACCACTGTTGCAGACAAATCAAACTGTATTCTTGGAAATGCATCAGTACAAATCATGTAGGTACATAATGCTTCATCTCAGTTTCTGGCCATTCTGCTGTAGAATTGGCTTTTCCTCTGTCTTTGTTTTGATCATCCTCCCCTTGTAAATTAAAATGCCAGACTAGTTGGATTATTAATGTTTAACACGAGAGTACTTTCTTCTCTGGTGTGGACTTGAGAGCCTGTTGATAACTTTTGAAGCAGCCCAGTAGAAAGGCATTTCCAGTAGTCTGATAAGGTGTCCTGCTGTCCCTGATAAAGAGCTGTTGCATATAGGGGGAGAGACTGCATTAGGAGCGAAGAGGGGAACACAGAGAATAGACGCTGATAAGAAGTATGGCTTGAATCCACTGTCATGTCTACGTGGAGATGTTGCTGTAATACAGGATGTACTATTTTTGCCATCCGTCCGGACTGCAGCGTTTCTCAGTTATCAGTGTGAATGACAATCTCAGCAGCATCCGCACATGGAACAGGGACAGACAAATGGGTCTATTCTTTTTTAGCCAGTTATCTCTGCCATTTAAATAAGGACAGGTCTTCAGCCATTCTAACAATTTCTGAAGCTGTACAGTCCAAACATTTCCTCAACTAAATACATTTTTCATCTGTGGGACCTTCACAGTCCAGTTGCTTTAAATAGTTCATATGGCTTTGGCGAGTTTAACATTAGAGAGAGAGAAATTGACATCACACTGCATTCAATTCTGTTCAAATCTTTTGTTGCACCAAGGGTGCCTTTTGTGTGCAAGGCCTGCATAATAGCCATCATTATGGTGGTTAAAAATGGGTTAAAAAGATGTCAGATTTTTGGAGATCATATTGTAGTGCAACAATGCATTGTTAATTAGCAGATCTAACCCTAAGTTACTGTGAAACTGTGAAAGTCTTTGGATTTGTAATTTTAAAATCATGCAAACTGCATGCACTGATTTAAAAACCTTGTTATATTGTGTAGGCATGTGAGTGGTAGTTATAGCCAGTAATATCACCATATAGAGCCATGTTACTATCTTTTTCCTTGGGGGAGCAATTTTTACTTTGAATTCTTATGTCATTTCCTTTCTTTTTTACCATCTCATCCCTCCCTTCATAAAATTTTAACATGTTGATTAACTTTTTCCCTCAATTAAAACGGAGCTAAAGCCAGCAATAGAGCAGATGCAGATCGCAGAAGGTCCTAATTCTTTTTTTTCACCAAATAGCTGCATTAGAAGTGGAGTTCAATAGCATTATTTCAATATTTCATCGGAGAACATAAGTGCTATGGCAGATCAAACAGCTTAATGGAGGAGTATTTATCATCACAGCAAGCCATCAAGTACATCTTGTCCTTCTTAAGAAGTTTAATCTTGGAACAAAAGTTGTTGTCCATGTTTGCTGACGCTGCTAAAACAACTCTGGGGCATGCTGTCCTGCATCCGGTTTCATACTTTACTGTATATTTTCTGATTCTATCTGATGCTAAGATCCAAAAAACGTTCTCATATGAATTCAGGTTTTGATAAGAAACACTGGCATGTGTCAAAAATGTTGTTTTGTAAAAAAAAAACGATAAATGAATTGCACTTGTGTAGTATTACTGTAAATAAACAGAAATTAATCAAAAATTAAGTATTTTACTGGCAGTCTTTCAGGAGAAATTCAAGTTTAGTGCCCTCACCATGCTGCCATGCAGACAGATGAGTCGGCATGGCCTTTCCCTCCTCAACCTTTAACCCTGATTAAAGGCACCCTGAGACCAAAAGAGCTGTGAGGAGGTGGAGACAGGAAGCTGAAAAATCTCTGCTGGAATGTTTGAGGCTGCAAACCGCAATACACTCTCTCAGCCACACGGAGATGACATCAATGTAATTTCATGTGTGGGATTGACACATGGAGTAAATGTCTGTGTGAACAGCACCATCTCCACCAGAAGATGGGTGCTTCCTCAGCAAGAAACCCTGGTTCACCAGTGACACGAAAGAGCTGGTAAACAAGAAAAAAGAAGACACTGGAGAGACTAATTTCAAACAACAAGGCTGCCGGTCCAGATGGCATCAGGCCCAAAGTCCTGACGGCTTGTGCAGACCAGCTATGTGGGATTCTGGAGCACCTACTCAAGCTTAGCCAGGGCCAGTAGAAGGTTCCGGTGCAGTTAAGAAAATCCTGCCTTGTTCCAGTACCATAAAAATCTCATCTATCTGTCTTAAAAGACTAGATAGACATCATTAATCCTGGAGAAACTTAAAGGAGCTTGAGGCCGGATTGTGGCAGGATTTATGAAAAAAATCCGTATACATTTTAAGTTTTCTAGTAATAATGTCAGATGAAGCGTTCCAAACCAAAAAGAATGAGCCCTCTAGTGTATCTCTCCTTTGCCTTGAACAGGCTGTGTGCTGCAAAATGTGCTGCAATTCGGTCCCGAATTTCCCGCGCTGGGCTGCGGATGTGACGTCACATGATGCTGCATGTACGTTCTCCCCGTTCTCCCGTGCCGGCTTCACTGTTGGCTGCAGTACCCCCGACGGCCGTCGTGGTGAAGGGTGGCGCTAGAGAGTCTCATTTCTTAAAAGGAGCCTCAAGCTCCTTTAACTAAGCAAAGAAATACCTTTCAGGATTCATTGCAGCTTGCTTATCATCCTCAAGGGAAGAAGTAATCTGCTTCATCAAATCCACCGTCATCTGGACAAAGCAGGCACAACAAGAGGATCACGTTCTTCTTTCTCCAGTGTGAGAAACTTCAGAAGACACGGGTGGATGTCTCCACATTCACCTGCAATACTGACTAGCCGAAAAACAGACCACAGTTTGTAAGACTTGGAGGGCTGTGTATCTGACCGGGTGGTCAGGAGCACAGGAGCACCACAGGGCACTGTAGTGTCACCATTGCTACTCTGTACACCTCAGTCTTCATGTACAAGTTGGAGTCCGGTCATCTGCAGAAATACTCTAATGACTGCAGTTGTATCAGTAGTAAGCAAGACACTGAGTCATCATGAACATAAACAAGATACTTCCTGCCCACAAACTCTTTAAAGAATCTTAATTAGTGACAAAATACGCAAAATACATTTTCCCAAGCCTCCAACCTTGCGATGTCAAACTGTCTAATCAAATCTCATAATTATTATTTTTTCAGTCTATGAATCTGAAAAATCAATTGTGTAGGTATTTTGAGGAAAGCTGCAAGGAATCCTGTTCTGAGCTGCATCACCTGCGATATTAATCAGTAACCAGAGTCACGTAACGTTGCATGAACCATGAAGGAATCTAAATAGGGTGCATGCTGCTGAAACCCAGATCAGTACATCTGTGGTCAGAAAAAGACTTGTGTTACTTCCACTCTGCCCAACTGTTACACTCAGCATTCAGTGGTTTTAAACAAGTCGGAAAAAGATTGCACAACTGTTGTATTTTTAAATCATTATGTTTGAAATTATATATTATGTTTGTGTTGTAAACATGTAATACTGGAATTGCCAGTCCATTGTTCAGTATGTAAAGGTATGTATTATTTCTTCCTCAAAGCCTAAAATCGAGTGGCTGAAGAACAAGATGGTCATTGGTGATGACCCCAAGTTCCGTCAGATATCCAACCAAGGCATTTGCTCCCTTGAGATCCGAAAGCCCTCCAGCTTTGATGGTGGTGTGTACACCTGCAGAGCCAAGAATGAGCAGGGAGAGGCTATTGTCTCCTGCAAGCTGGAGGTCAAACGTATGTATCCACTCACTAAAAAAGACACACCACTTCTCTAATATTTACCATACATGATGTACTCTTGCTGTAAAAATAAACTCTTTGAAAAGATAAAAAAAATGAATTGACTAGATTTTTTTCCCGCTACAGAGGTTCCTACTTCAGAAGAAAAGAGCAAATAAACCAATATCCGATCTTAAAGAGGTAAGTGGCATGACTAAGATATGGAATTGCTGGCTTAGTTTGCTTATTAATGAAATGAAGTGTTAAAATGGACAACTTGAAATATTGCAGTCCTCCAGTTTGATAAAGGCAAAATGAAATGCATGCAAATTGGGCTAAAATTTAATTAAATTCCTTTAAACCCAAGCCCCCGTCACTGCATGTATCAAGCTAATACATGCATAAATAGTGTTTTCCAGCTAGCTTTGTTATTCTTAAAGGAAAACCTGATACATGGTTGGATATTTTTCTGACCATGTATTAATTACAATGGTCGAAAGGGTAGTAGCTCCCAGCTCGACAACTGAAGCAGCTTTCATACATGGACTGTAGTATAAAGGCACAGTGGAGATCCCCTCTTCATTTCACCTTCACTCTCCAGCTGTGCATTCACAATGACTCTGTAAAGATGCAATACTACGCCCACAGCGTGTGCTCTCATAAAGCACTGCAGCAGCCCTCTGTGTGAAGGTGGTTCCTTTCCTTGTCTTCAGTCTATAGCTGGCAACGGGTCCCTGATAAGTGCTTTATTCAGCTCGGGCTTATTGGAGCAGAGCACTGTATTATTTTTACATAAATTAAAGCTTTTATCTGGTTATTCCAGTAGGAAACAAATACTTCTGGCCTCCTGCAATGTCTGGCTGCTGCAAGAGGGAGATGCCAGTGGTTCGGTCTTACCAGATTGCTAAGCAACCTATTACTTACACATGTCCATCGATTTACTTCGCCATTAAATTTGCAAGCCTGGTGGTGTTTTTTCTGCAGCATCTTTAGTTTGCTTGGGGCGTAGGCTTTGTCCCTTTTGCAACAATGCTGCAAGATGGACAGGTGTTTGCCAGCCGCTCTAACACCAGGCTCTGTCTCACCATCCTCGCTGATTGATTTCATCCCCTGTACTAAGTTTGCACCCATCCTTGTACCACTGTTATCACAATGTCACACAACATTCCTTTTTCCTCTGTTAAGCCTCTGTTACTACCTCCCAAAGTGTAACAAAGCCTGAACCGCTGCAAGCGATATTGGAGGGGCAGGCTGGCAGGCAATAATGTAATATTATAAACAAGCTATGTCAATGGGACTTGAGATAATCTCTGTATTTACTGTTAGCATAGTAAAGTTGGGCATCTGACATTGCACTGTGGTATTATAGTGCCAGTCCAGTCTGATGAGCTCCACAGTTCAAGATGTCTTCTAGTTTTAATAATATAGCACCGGCTGCAGGTTTACCAGTGTGGTATGATGCATATAAAAACACTTAAGACTCAAATTGGATTAAATCTAAACTGTACAAGTGTCAGGAGATCTGCCTCATCATTTTGCCCTCTTCTTGTTCTCTCACTGCTCTCCTTTCAACCTTTCTCCTTTGTGCAACTCACACACGGCAAGCCCTGCTTTTGGACGTGGTAATGCGACAAAGATTAATGTACATACGTCAAATAGAAATACCAAATTTGATGTTTTTACAGCTTTCATAGATCTATTTATACTTGCTCTATCCGGGAGCCATGCTCATGTTTCAGTATCCATGTTTTAAATATTTTACTGGTTTTAGCCTTTTAATAAGTCCCAGTAGCCCTCAGGGTCATTTCAGCTGTTGACAGGAGAGTCCCCTGTAAAGTCTTTTTTAAAACAGAACATTAAAAGAGTCGTTGACAAGAAGAAAGTATAAAAAGCAGGAACAAAAAAAAAGGAAAGGAGAGAAGACATTTGAGTGCGTAAGGATGACAAATATTTGACTTAATGTTTCTTAAAGAGATGTGCTGGATAGCTGAAGGTTGTAAAAGAGTGAAAAATTTTGGTCTGATGTTATGATGAGCATCCCGCTGATCCTTTTTACAGCACTGTGAAACACTATCACTTACACCAGGGGTCTGCAACTTGCGGCTCCGGAGCTGCATGCAGCTCTTCATCCTCATTGTAGCAGCTCCCCTTGACCTTAAACATAAATAAATTATATTTCTGAATTCATTTTTAGTCATATTATTAGTTTATTTTGTTGGGCAAAAATCTTGGAGTTTTAGTTGATGCCATCTAATTTTAAAATAACTATTTATATATTTATATTTATTTTTAAAGCTGCTAAGCTCTAGCTAATTCTTTTATTTATTTTAAAGTGGGGTAGTTTTTATTTTATTTTTACACAAATATAGACTGAAAACAACTACGAAAACAACAAAATGTAGTCAATGTAACATTTTTCTTTGTTCTATATTCTTACAGGAGCAACAGTGTGCAACACCACCTAATCATAGCTCGAAATATAGTCCGCTGACTACAACCAGCAGCAATGGTTTGTGGCCAAATAGATATTATCATGCTTTGCTGATTTAGTTGAACAATGAAAACAGCTGATCACAAAAAAACTTAAATTAAAGCCTTTGGATTAAGAGTAGAAGACAGCAATTGTGCAATTGACTGAGAAACACATGGCTCTTTCTGTTTTCTTTTTTTTATTGTACAGAAACATCTGGTGTACATAATGTTCATGCTGTCACCAACAACGATGCTTTGTCGCTGATTATTACGCATGTTGACAATTGTAATGGCTCCCTATGATCAGAATGCATCTCAGTGTGTGATCAAATGTCATACTCCAACTAATTCAATTCCTCGGTAGAAAGAAAAGCAGAATTTTAATTTAGCACAAAATATGTATAATAAGAGGTGGATTGTGGTATATACTGTATCTAGTAGTTCACGTTCATTACAGTGCCTCGCTTTTCTGTCTTGGTCTTTTGGCACTAGCAAGTGGGTGAAGTTGATATGCAATATGCACACTCCAAGGGTGACCTTCAATTTGTTTAGGGACATAAGTGTATACGCGCTGCACTTTAAATGGGATCGCATGTCTCTCAGACTGCCCCCAAGTGAGGCCAGAACGATCAGTGCATCCTTGATGTGTTTGGATGAATTCACACCTGTATTAACAGCTGTCCTCCCGTGATCAGATTACTCAAATAGAGGGTTCACTCCAAGTGTCCATTTGTACACTGTGCCCTACAAATTACGCGATCTTGCTAGTGAGTGTTGGGATGCGGTCCTGTGAGGAACGGGGGGGGGGGGGGGCATCAAGGGGAAAATAAGGGATTAGGCAGGGAGCGCCTTTGGGTGACGTCAGCACAGCACTCCACAGCTTCTAAAAATGACTCCAGATGATCTGACACACAGCCAAACTCTTCACATTACCATGAGTCGACAAGCCAAGTGGAGTACAGCGAGAAGAAGGGAGAATGGGCTAAGAGGGCAGAAACCGAGGCAGATAATCCCTGGTGGAAAATACGCAGGGGATCTTACGCAGGCACACATACAGTACAACACATAATTAGCCCTATTTAACCTCCATCATTAGTTATCTTTCCATCAATGCCTTTAAAGAAGCAGCAGATACATAAAACCTTTAGTTAAAACTGACTTTACACATAAAGGCTGAAATGTGAATATGACTCATTTTTGCTAATTTTGTACGCCCATGTGTATGTATAGTTCCTTTTTTATGCATCAGGTTCATATCTCAGTTCTTCTTTTATACCTTTTTTAAATATCTATCTTGGTAGAATGGAACAAATATGCACAAGTCTGATTTCAACTCTTATATTCAGCCACATATACGAGCAGGCTTTTATGCAGGACCAAAACTGATATTTCAAATAAAAGCAGAAATAGATATATTTAGTTTGTCCCTTTCCGTATACATGCATTTTTGTCAAGAAATATATATATTTCAACATTTTTTTTTTTAAATTATGTCAGGTTTGCTCCTCCATAGACTACAGATATAAAAACACTGCAGCACTACTACAAAGCCATGCTAATTAAAGAACCAAAATGTTGTCATTTGAGAGACTGAAATACTTGTCAGTGAAGGTGAGAAATGTAATTTGGTTGATGGTCTCAATTCCACGGCCCTGACCAGAACGAGCGCTGACAAGCAATAAAACATGTGGCAGAAGTGATGCATGTTCAGGGCAAGGGAACCAACGTTTAAAAAAACAGTTGTGTTACAAACAGGAGGCCGATGAAATGCATCCGCTCACAGTGTTCGACAGCATCAGGTTAATGGGAGTAGGCTGGCAACCTCTGCTGTATCTGTAACGGGTGATCACATTGCCTGAATATTGGGTCAGACAACTTTTCAAGGAAATCATCAGCAGGGAGACACACATGATAATAATGATACACAGTATTTCTAGTGAAATCTTAATCTTGATTTGTTTTGCTTTTTATGTTTTCCCCTTCAACATATGGTGCCTAAATCGCCCTCGAAACATACGTGCATAGTCTGTGCACATTCTCACTGCACATTCTTTTTTTTATACATTTTTGGGGATAAAGAATATGTGCATGGTTTTAATGTATGTATACGTAAAACATTTTGCCCAAGGTGTTATCATGCCCTTATCATGAGTTCCCAATTGTGTGAGTAAGTTTTGCATTTACGGTAAAACCTCAGTGCAATACCCAGTGATGTAATGGATGTGCATCTCTTGTGTGTCTTGAATACTTACTCTCTGACCTTTCTTCTACAGCGTATGAGGAGGTCAGAGATGATGTTGCGGCTGGCTTTGCAGACGTATGTGCATAATGAAGAAGCAGACAGAAAACAGACTCATATCTCTGTATTTGTCTTCACTCACACATGCTGATTCCACCAAGAAACCATCCCAGCCAAGTGTTGTACTGTATGTTATTTTAGTTGGTGACATGTATGTAAGGCAAGATTTATCAGCCTTGTTTTTGCCTATGTCCATGTGCTGATTTCAGACAGTGAATATATGGACATGCTATTGCAATGATTATGTTTAATAAAAACGGTATTTTGTCACATCATATGTGGATTTCTACTTTCATTTTACAACTGATCTAATAATATAAATCCTATATTCAAAGGACAAAAAGCGGATGCACATTAATTTGCATTATCATTTTATTACTGTCACACACCAACATTTGCTGGCTTTAGAAAAGAAAACTGAGTCATGCAGATTAAAGGTTTTGCTATATGGTTTCTTTTGCCACTCAATTGTGTTGAGGAATGTTATTGTGCTGTTCAGATTAAGCACGTGTCTCTTTTCATTGGTAGATGGTTAGGATAACAGAGAGACTTTTAACACAGATATACATGATTATCTGTGAACTGTACTTTTGCCAGTTTGCATTTTTCTTGCCTGCACCGTTATTTGAGAGATCTGACATGTTTGGACAAACGGGAGAAAAGGAGAAAGGCTTCAGGGCAACATTTAAGAGATCCCTCTAGTAACCCAAATGTAACGTGAACTACACATTCAGTTAATTCACCACTTTGCTGTGGCATACAGCTGTGTCATGGGAAGTTAGGTAATTTCACTTAAAGAGTCCAAAATTATTTTATCATTGCAAATATATTGTCATTGATGAGTATCTTTGTGTTATGGAAGACCAAAACTGACATAATTAAAAAAAAAAGCAAAAATATATATTTTTTGTTTTTCCTTTTTCTTATACATGTATTTGTTGTTTTTACATTCCCTTGTCTTCTATTTTAACTTTTCCTTATGCATTTCTGCATCATTATGCAAATGAGGATGGCTGCCCATCTTGGTCCAGCTCCTCTACTATTGGTCAATAAACAGGAAGGAGCAGGAGGACAGCCCTCCTCATTTGCGTAACGAGACAGAGATGCATAGACGCGACCATACATTGGAACATGGCTTTTTTTAGGGAGCCGAAATTCCAATTACCTCTATTGACATGACTATCGTCAAATCGTCAGTGGCCAATAAACACTCCTCTTATATGTTTCCATTTAGGTCCCGCACAGAAAATCCAGCACAGAAGTTTGCAAAACTTTTAAACTTGCAAACTAAACTTTTAGAATCGCAAATAAAACTTTTAGATTTGCAAACAAAACTTTTAGAATTGCAAACAAAACTTTTAGACTCGAAAACAAAACCTTCATATTCGCAAAAACAGAACTTTTAGATTCGCAAACAAAACTTTTAGATTCACAAACAAATCTTTTAGAATCGCAAACAAAACTTTAAGACTCGCAAACGAAACTTTTAAATTCGCAAACAAAACGTTTAGACTCGTAAACAAAACTTTTAGACTCGTAAACAAAACTTTTAGATTTGCAAACAAAACTTAAATTCACAAACAAAACTTTTAGACTCGCAAAAAAACTTATATTCACAAACAAAATTTTGGATTTATATTTCAATTAAATACTTTTTACTTGCAATTTTAAAAAAAAAAGAAGAAGAATTACAGTTTGTGATTAGTCGAGTAGTCTTTGCTTGCATAATAAAGAAACAAAAATCCCTCCCTACCACACTGGCATAGTAATGAAAACTGTAAAATAAGTGGTTTCATGATGGTGTATAATTACAGTGAATTATACACATTATACAATTATGTTTGAACGAATTTGAGTGGACGTATTAGTAACTGTCGCTCTTTAATCGTAAGCAGCTGTGGAAATGAATAAATGTTGAAATGACCTCCAGTCTGATCTTTCTAGAATCCACTTTTTAAACTAAATAGTTAAACTATTTAGGCAGTTTTGTATCCCTTCCAGCACTGCATAGATTGTTTGTGTCCTGGGTGTAAAACCTGTAGCCCCTGACAATTTGACCCACTCTTAAACCTCTATGTCAATAGGGTTGTTTTGGATGTGTTTGATTTTATCAGTATTTTTTTCCAAAGTTTACACAGTTTGTGTGTGATCGCTGGGACAGCTGGGACAGGATGCAGGGTGTTGATGGATCTTGTGCGACCCCTGACACTAAGAAGCAGGTGGATGGCTGGTTAGATTTTCTGTGTTTTACTGACCCCTTGTGGTGGTTGTGAGGAGACAACAAATGACAGGAACAGAAACCGGACGCGCACCGACGCGCCACATCTCAGACATGCAACAAGTCATGCTTTGTAACTTCAGACTGAGATGAAGCACTTGATATTTTCATGACACTGGGAGGTGACCGTGCATAACACTCAAACATCTAAAAATGATATCGTTTTGTGTTGTACAGCGCTCTGGGTGCCTTCCAAGACATTATTATTATTATTATTGTTATTATTATATGCATTAAAAAACCTTGTTTGTATCTCTCGCGTGCACCTTCTGCTGACGACAGAAGGATGTCGTGCAGTTTGTGGTTAATAGTTTAAAAAAAAGCAGCAGGAGCTTCCTCTCTCACACGAAAGCCTTGCAGCACCTTCTCAGAAAATCTAACTGCACTAAAACCGCAAATACCAAGGACTCTCACTCGTTTTTTTTCTTTCTTTTACATACACATATTAAACAGTAACTAACGCAATTTACAATTGTTTAATACCTCGCGTTCCTTAAACCTTGAACACTTGATGTTAAACATGTGAGTGTGGTTTACCAACACGTTTCCTGTTTCTCCTTAAACACAACAGCTAATGTCCGGGTTACAGAAAACTTCCGTCCTAAGGTGACATCAGTTTTTTTTATTTCATTTGTTTCTATATTGCAGTGCATTTCCTTCACAGAGCCGCACTTGGCAGTTATTATGAGTCAGTTCAGTCACGCAGCCCCAGCGCTTCGGACTGGATGGAAAATGTGGTTTCTAAACGTCTTTGCAGTTATGTGTAAGTCATATTTATCTTTTATTTCATGTTTATAGTTTTTAAATGCTATTTTTACATATACTCTTATCTTCGGCTATTATTCATTCTTGTTTTTATGTGACAAATCTGAATTTGTGCAGCTCGGGACATAGGAAACCAAGTCTCTCATGTGCACATCTTTTGAATTTGCATTTATTTTACAGCTTTAAGCTGATGTATTATCATAATCATTAATTTTGTGCATCTATTGTTATTTATTTAACCTTGAAAACATTTAGTTTTTGACTGGAAAACACATGTTCCACATCCAAGCGGACCTCTGTTATTGTAAACTAATTTATTTACTGATAATTGCAAATTAGATAATAAACAACTCAGGCCAAAGACATGTTTAGGAAGTAAAACATGGGTAACGGTAATATGAGGAACATGAAGTTCTTTATTGTCCTGAGTTCGTCAGTTCCTGTGGTAGTCCTGTTTGAAGCATTCAGCTTATCTTGTGTTGTTTAACACCGGAAACTTTTATTCTAGTGCTACAAAAATATTTTCCTCTGTATGAATGAATGTGTCAAACATGACAACATGTTCATGACCTTTGGGGCTGCAAGTAAGAATTTGATGATTTTATTGAACATTTCAGACAGATTTATGAAAAGCACCTGCCCAGACTTTGATCAATGCGAAAAGTTCACATTGCTTGTTTTACCTTTAAGAAAAAACTGGCTCCTAATTTATTTTTTTTCAGCTCTGTATTTAAATGATATGGTTGCTTCTGGTTATGGCCACCCTTTGAATATAGAAATAGCTGAATTCCAGGTTGATCGAATCTTAAAGTGTGCTCTTCATGTTCCCACTCTCTTTTAGCAGTCGCCCAAACCGTCAGCGCAGATTCAGTAAGCGAAGCTCCAACAACAATCAGAGCTCCAACAACTGTCTATGGTGAGATTTTAATCTTTAACAACTTTTCAAAGCGATAACAATCAGGTACCTTCTTTCATATTTTAATGAGTTTTATTTAAAATATATATATTGTAAAAAGATAACTTCTTAAGGTCAAGCAGTATCTCAAAAAGCATTACATCTCCTTGAATGGGCGTCATCAAAGCCTCTGTGAAGTCATCATGAGCTTTATCTGTAGGTTTTCTCAGTCAGTAGTCTTGTTTTGCAATGTTTGGATGGTCGCCTATGAATCTTGTTGCAGAAGCTAGGAATAAAGACTTTCCAAACACCAATTATGGACTGATGTGCATACATCAAATGTAATTATTTTCATTTTTTTGTCTGAACCTCATCCTTACCATTTTCATAACATTTTCAGTGCCTCCCGTACCAACTGTTCAGCTGATGTCAGCTGAATGGGATGTCTTCCTGACTGAGAAAGTGGAGTTAAGTTGTAGTATTGAGGGCAGCTCTGGCTGGAACTTTAAATGGTTTAGAAATGAACAGGAATTACAAGAAGATTCAGGTTTGCTCTTTAAAGGAGACGGCTCAGTGGTCATGATCACTGCAGAAGCTGAAACCCAGTCCGGGGCTTATACCTGCAAAGGAGAGCATCAGACAAAAGGTGTTTCCACTAAAATCAGCAACAAATTTAACATCAAAGTTAACGGTAAGTACATATTGTGTATATATTCACTCTTTAACTTTATGGTTCTTATTTACAGTTTGTAATTATGATTTGTGATGTGTATTTTCAGACCCACCTAAACCCACTCTGAAACTGCTGACTCCCTGGTCAGATGTGTTTGTAAATGAGGCAGTTCACTTAAGTTGTGACATCAACAAATCTGGCTGGATGGCCGTCTGGTACAGAGACAATGTGAATCTCGGTGGAAATGGAAAAACTCTTGAGATTACTTCAGCCAGCCAGTCCGATCAAGGAGAGTATTCCTGCAAAGCTAACCTTGCACCCAGAGGAGTCAGCTCTTCCCTCAGCAACACAGCCACTGTGAAAGTTCATGGTGAGCTTTTTATGCGTGATGTACACTAACTTTACAATCATTTAGTCAGAGGCTTTTGGAACATAACTCTTTGTACATTTGTCATTTGTGAAACATTTTTGCCCTCGGAGGCACAACTCCTGAACTAGTAATCATTCTATAACAACTAAATGTGCTCATATAGTTTTTTATTTAAAATATATCTACATACTACTACTGATTGCTGCCTCCAAGTAGCCGAAAATAAATTGGTTAGAGAGCTGCATTGAGTCACTGTAAGTGTGTGAATGATCAACAATCATTGTTGGCTGAAATAGAGGGCCCCAAAATCAAGTTTTGCTTTGGGTCCCATGGAGGCTTAAGAAATGAGGCTTTGACTTACTACTTTAACTTGAGACTGTGAGAGTTTAAGTATTAGGAATGCAAGTTAGAGAGAATCCCCCTAAATGATGCTAATTTGTTTTTAATGAATTTCCTTCAGTTAGAAATGTAAAGAGCATAAACTTAAATGCCTGCAATAATAGTCATATCCCATACAGGAAGAAGTTATTTGTTGACTTTAGTTAATATTATTCTTGTTTTAAAAAAATAATAATACAAAAAAATAAATAAATATATGTATGTATGTCTCTTCATATGAATTTACCTGAGTTACTGTTCAAATGTAAAATGTCCCTTTAAAAGGAATTTACATTTACCATAAGAGTACAGTTTGATGAGTTGTCCTATTTTCTTTTCTTTATTCTGAATAGCATCGAAGCCCAAACCCAGGCTGAGTCGAGATTCAAACTTTGATGTGATGTATCCGGGGGAATCAATCACTTTCACATGCATGGTTGATGTTTCTTCTGGATGGGAATATGTGTGGTACCAGAAGAAAAAAGAAATTTCAGGCAGTAATACTTTTAGGATACCCTCTCTGGGTCCTTCTGACAGTGGAGACTACCACTGCAAAGCCAAGAGAGGCCAAAACCCCTTCTACACCGAGGACAGTGATGTTGCATCTCTGCAGGTCTCTGGTAAGTGGCTCTTTATGCTGTCACCTGCCAGTTTGCACAACAACAGAGGCAACGTGATGGGTTAAGGCCTCCATCTATATGAGCATGTTTCTCTTTGGAGGGCTGTGTTGTACTTTGTTTTTCTTTAAATTGTCATTTATCACAAACAGATTTATTTGTGGATGTTTTTGTGATGTATATTTTCAGACCCACCTACGCCCATCCTGAAACACCTGACTCCCTGGTCAGATGTGTTTGAAACTGAGGAGGTGAAGTTTAGCTGTGAAGTGAGCAGCTCTGGCTGGACGTTCACCTGGTACAAAGATAAAGTGAAGCTGGATGATGAAAGATCGCTGTTGAGCATCGCTTCAGTCAGTCAGAGCCATCAAGGAGAGTATTCCTGCAAAGCTAACCTTGCACCCAGAGGAGTCAGCTCTGACTTCAGCAACACAAGCACTGTGAAGGTTTATGGTGAGTTTTCATGGTATAATATACATTTGTTTATGTAGATTATGATTTAAATTATGGTCAAATTAACTTTCATATTTTTATTGACATAGATAACTTCATGTTTATCCAAATATCTTGTAGCAAGAGTTTATTAATCAATACTTCATTGAACTTAAAATAAAATGGAAACGGAAATATTACACTTCAGCCTAGAGATTCCTAAATGTAAAAATATAAAAAATAAACATATTTTTAACAAGGATCACGGGAACATTTAAGTAACCTGTGCATTTGTTAAAAAAATTATACTACTTTTTATGTTCCAGATGACATTATTTCTCTTTGTGTGTGTCGTTGTATTCCTCTATATAAAATCGTGTTTTACTGCGTGTCTCCTGAAAAATATGCAAACAACATATTACAAGTTGTCTGGGACAACTTGGTGAATAATCATAAATCAGGAGTTCATTGTAAATTTTGCTGGATTTACCCCCTTTTTAATCCAACAGCAATTCTGTTATAATATTAGTTTTTCTTAAATCGCCATAATAATTTAGATTTTTTTTGTTTATATGAAGTTTGAAAGATAATGATCAATGTAAAGTTATCCCTAATAGGCTGTTTGGTAATGTTAGATAAAATGAGGTGTACATAGTACAGACCTGTGTAACCTGTGTGTTGTCAATCTGAAGCCTTCATGACATTGCATTGGGGAGACATGTATACATTAATGTACAATCGTAGATTAGAAATTACCCTTACATGCGTTTAATGTATGCACTCAAGTTATTAACAGCACCATAGAAAGACAAAGTCATCTTCTCTGTCTATAAGCAGGAGAAGTTTTTGGAAAAGTAATTGTAATTTAGCTACATTTTGCACATAATGGTCTCAACTGCATAGAGTCATAGGGTAGCTACATATATATATATATATATATATATATACATATATATATATATATATATATATATATATATATATATATATATATATATATATATATATATATATATATATATATATATTATGGAGAATAGCTCAAGAGGTTATATAAAAATACTATAATCCTCAGCCACAGTCATTATTTTTACATGTGAAACTACTTCTTGAAATTACTTCTTAATATTCCTCTGTTGTACAATTTTTATACAGTTCGGGTCTAATGAAATAATTATAAATACATGGGCATCAGCAATTTTACTTACCGCCATGCCATATGTTGGGATTTTTATGTTGTAATACCCCAAATATAAGGTAATCCACTGGGTCTTCAGTTCTCCAGGTGGTGGGGGGGACCGAGTACTCTTCTCTGTACTTTTCTAGTCAGTAGGATAGCATTTGGCATAGATTACATCATTTGGACATTTTAGAGGAAGCCCGAACCAGGAGAGCTTGGTAGTTCGTGCTGTTTGACGCTGTACTGAGCAAGGATCCAGGCAGGCATTCTGCAAACATGTTACAGGATGAAGAAAACAAGTTGTAAAAATGAAACTCTGCACTCTGCACTTAATGTAAATCATCTGAAATAAATTGATTTGGGTTTTTTTTTTTGTAAGTAGGGTAAACTAAACCTGTCTCAGGACGGTCTAATCCCAGCACAGTTCTAAATTCAGAAGCAGTTTTCTATCTGAAAGAGTTTATTCGTTTCCTGTATTCACAGACGTTTACACACAAAGGCTAGAGGAAAAGTGAAACACCAAAAAGCAAGACATGACCTCCATTTTGAGTAGTCATTGTCATACATGTATATTGATTCTCCCCTTCTCATGTTAAATAGTATTAAGAGGAAGCTAAGTGAACTCAACTTAAATTAAAAGTTACTGCCCCAGGCGTACATCATATAAGAGGCTTATCTTAGTTTAGCACAGACATTTTGTGATGATGCATTTGTTGGGCCGGGGAAAAAAGGGTTTTTTACTTTTCATATTCTTAAACAAGAGGGAGCTAAGTGAACTCAACTTTTACTGAGAAAGTATTACGCCTGGAGTAACATGTCTGTCAAAATCTTCTCAGAAAAGTGCTTGTTCTTCATTTTCTGAAGGAGTGATGTGTTGTTGAAATGTCCTCCTTTCTTTCTTTATTCTGAATAGCATCGAAGCCCAAACCCAGGCTGAGTCGAGATTCAAACTTTGATGCGATGTATCCTGGGGAATCAATCACTTTCACATGCATGGTTGATGTGTCTTCTGGATGGGAATATGTGTGGTACCAGAAGAAAAAAGAAATTTCAGGCAGTAATACTTTTACGATACCCTCTCTGGGTCCTTCTCACAGTGGAGACTACCACTGCAAAGCCAAGAGAGGTCAAAACCCCTTCTACACCGAGGACAGTGATGTTGCATCTCTGCAGGTCTCTGGTAAGTGGCTCTTTATGCTGTCACCTGCCAGTTTGCACAACAACAGAGGCAACGTGATGGGTTAAGGCCTCCATCTATATGAGCATGTGTCTTGTCTTTGAATGGCTGTGTTGTACTTTGTGTTATTTATCACAAACTGATATTTATTTGTGGATGTTTTTGTGATGTATATTTTCAGACCCACCTACGCCCATCCTGAAACTGCTGACTCCCTGGTCAGATGTGTTTGAAAATGAGGAAGTGAAGTTTAGCTGTGAAGTGAGCAGCTCTGGCTGGACGTTCACCTGGTACAAAGATGAAGTGAAGCTGGATGATGAAAGATCGCTGTTGAGCATCGCTTCAGTCAGTCAGAGCCATCAAGGAGAGTATTCCTGCAAAGCTAACCTTGCACCCAGAGGAGTCAGCTCTGACTTCAGCAACACAAGCACTGTGAAGGTTTATGGTGAGTTTTCATGGTATAATATACATTTGTTTATGTAGATTATGATTTAAATTATGGTCAAATTAACTTTCTTATGGAACATGTCATATTAGATGTTTTTCCTAAGTAAATTACAGTATTTAGTAAAATTACTACAAACTAGATTATTATAACATTATTAGCACAATAAAAGTAGAAAATAATCCTTTTAGATTGCTTGTTTCTTTTTTATTTGTTAAACAATCTTTGTTGTATGTTAAAGCAGTAATGTGTTTTGAACTGCCTGTTTCAGAAAAAGTACCCACTCCAACGCTCAATAAGAAGCCTGATTCTAACCCAATGTACATTGGAGAAGAAGTGCACTTCACTTGCAAAGTTGATGTGTCCTCTGGATGGAATTATCAGTGGTTCAAGAACGGAAATAGCCTTGGTAAATCTGGTGACGCAATCAGCATCAAGCTGGATCTGCCTGATGAAGGGAAATATTCTTGCAAAGCCAGCAGAGGTGTAAAAACCTCCACAGGACACAGTGAAGAAAAACAACAAGTGGTTGAAGGTAGGTCAAAAGGAACAATATTCACCTTTTTTCCCCTTTTTCTTAATATTCTGTCTGATATAAGTCATTTTGTGTATTCTTTTATCATAAACATGAAATGTAAAAGCTCTTTCATCTTTGACTAACCAGCTTTCTATGTGCATCTTGCATTTTCTGTTAGAACAGGATGTTGTGGCGTAGCACAGCGCCCATGCGTTTGCCCCAGTGTGGGCCGCGTACGTGTTTAGGTGGAGTTCTTATAGTTTTTCTTGCATGAGCTGTGCATGAAGACTGACAAAAAAGAAGAATGAGGTGATGACTGCATGTCAGTTGAAAAGGAAGTAGAACAGTCAAAATGAATGGCAAATAGAAAACAAGAGCTATAAATTACCAAACTAATAAAGTTAAAGCTTATTGATTCAAGCATTTCTGAATTTATGTAAACAGAGCCACATTTCATCATTTGCAGTGTTAAATCAAGAATTTATCTTTTAAAACGTGAAGCTTTCCATCATTTCAGCAACATTGCCCCAAGGCTGAGCAGAACCAAACAAAGACAATGAAATATAAATTTAAGTTATGAGCCATAACACAAGTCGTAAAATGCAAGTCATTTCTAAAGTAATACATTTTTATTTTGTTTGATAAATACAGCGTTTTACTGTCGGCATTCAGTCACCAATAATTGTTCCCAACGACTTATATCATTTAAACAGTATTGGCGGGAGGCTGGAGAACGGCACGTCTTCTCTCACTGAGCAGAAAAAACAGCACGCCTGCTGCGCAGACATGGTCTCCCATCATGAACTCCAGAAATTCTCTGATCTTTGGATAATTTTAACCGGTTTATTCAGCAGGCAGGCCTGTAGGTGATCTTATTTGTTTGACAAAGAAAAGGCAAGTCAGAAGTTGAGCAGTCCATGCCTCTGCCCTTTCGCTTTCCCACACTGCAAGTAAAAATAATGTTTGTGCGGTAAATTACATAATTTCTCTAAATCATCATTAAAGTCTTGTTACTTCCTCTTATTGCTGATGTATGAACGGAGATCAAATTAAAACCACTTCACTGTGCTTGACTAAACAAAGTCAAGCATTTTTACTAAACAGATGTGGAAAATGGTTTATTGTATCTCTGTCATGTTAGAAATTCCTGTTCCATCTCTGAAGCCGGTGACCCAGTGGTTGGACGTGTTTCCCGGTGAGGCTGTGAAGTTGAGGTGTGAGATGCAGCAAAAAAGATCTGTATGGACGTATACCTGGTACAGGAATGGAGAGGAGGTCCAGAGTTGCAAAGAAGTGACTATTGACACAGAGGGGATCAATCTTTCCATCCCCTCAGCCTCATCTTCACTTGGGGGAGGTTACAGCTGCTCAGGCGAGCTGGAGGGCAGGTCTGTCAGGAGCAACTTGAGCTCCGTCGTCACGCTAGATGTTTATGGTGAGAGATTTTCTCTTCTTTTCATCATTCAGTTTTTCAGAAAGATTTTTCAAGAATTTAAATTTTAATTAAGAATAAAATATGGGAAATGGGACATTTTCCACATCAAGCAAAAAAAGGGACTTAATTGCACACAAATTCAACAAAACAGCTTATTTGCTTTGGTTTGGCATATCGTGCCATGTTTTATGAAAATCTGTCAGGTTTAGTGAGAGGCTGCAGCACAGAGACAGCTGACTTCAGGGGCTGGAACTGGTATAAACAGTCGGCCTGGCTCCAGATAAAATATAACAACATCTCCAGGAGATGTTATTGAAATTAAGCATCATATACTAGTTAAAATCAATTTTTATCCCTACAGTCTTTCCTTTCAAATACTATTATACTTCTCTTTGCAGATGCAAAACCTAAAATCACACTGGTGCAGAATCCTGAGTACAGTTTGATGCACACCGACGACTCGGTCTCCTTCAGTTGTGAAGTCAGTAACTCCTCTGGATGGGACTACTTGTGGTACAAAGATAGCAACCTGCTTGCCACATCTGAAAACAGTCATGTTCACAACATCACTTCTGGGACGAAAGCGGACACTGGATCATATGAATGCCAGGTTAAAAGGGGAGTAAAGGAAGTCTACTTCTCAGACAAAAGTGAAGGTGCAAAAATTGAGGTTCACGGTAGGTTGACTTTTTGATTTCTGCTTTTCTTTCCTCTAGAGTTGAACGTGTGCTGTTATAGTTTTTGTTTTTGTTGCAGAGCGCCCGCAGGCTAGTATAATCCTGCAAACCGACTGGTCAGAGGTCTTCTCCACCGACAGCTTACTGCTGAAATGTGAAGTTGTGGGAAGTAACGACAACTGGAATTACACCTGGTGACTCCAATAAAAACCTGTCCTATGTGAATTTCATTCTTTTTTGAAAAGAAATTGAAATCCATCAAGAAAATTCAACTAAATCTTATTAAAACAGGTTCAGGGAGGGAGAACAAGTCGATCCATCATCAGAGAAGTCAGAAAAATATACAGTCACGCCGCAGAATGACCCAGCCCAGAGCCACTACACCTGCAAGGGCATCCGCAACGGCAGACCATCGTATTCCAGAAGCAGTGATTCCTTCAAAACCAAGAACCTTCGTGAGTATAACTGAACTCTGTAAGTTTGTATTTGTACCCACCAAAAATCTGATCTCACTTTCTTCTCGCTCGTAGTCTTAAAAAGAAGGATCCTTCTTTCCATCTCTGGTTGCCTTTTCTTTGGCATTATCGCCGTCCTCCTCGGATGCATTTTCCTCAGAGTCTTCCGCAAACCAGGTTTGGGTCCATTTCAGTTTATTTCCAGTGTATGTGTGTGTGTATATTTGAGAGATAGATGGACGGAGAAAGTGCTTTATCTATTGTTTATTTCTTTGCTTGGCAGGCAGCTGTTTTCGGTAATACATTTTTATAACAGCACATAAAAAAATAGCAGACAGTTGAAGGACAAAAGTTTCTATCGGGGGTTGGTGGACTCCAAAACCTATTTGAGGTTTAGCTGTGACCTATAAATGCTGACATCTAAAAATAAAAAACAGCTGCGGTAAACAGTTTTTTATCTTGTTTTGTTGTAAGCTTCTGAGGATGAGAAGCCAGACGAGGACAACCTGTTTCTCACCATGGCTCAGTTAAAAGACTTCACTGGTAAGTTGACGAAGCCTCTAACTGGTTCCGAGTTCAAACGTTTTTTTCTGAGAATGCTGCAGATAGGGAGTCATTTCTAAGTATTTTCTTTCTTTTTTTACTCTGGTCTGTGAATGTACCTGCCTCCACATTAATATTTGGATAAGGTTTTATTTTGCTGTGATCTGTGATGCTTAGTTCCTTCCTCCTTCTTGCTGCAGATGCTCCCTGTCCCCTCGCTGCTTACATCACTGAGAACGATCTGAATACGTCACCCAAAGGTAAAAAAAAAACAACCCAAAGATGAGTAAAACAGCAGTTTATGCCGGATTTTCTTTTGAACATCATATCAAAGGCACTTTTTCTTTATGATCATATCTGAGCAGAAGCTGACGACAACGGCACCATCTGCAGTGAAACAACACCATTACCAATAACCTCACAGGAGGACCAGGGTAATAAATATAAATGACAAATACACTTCCCTAATGAGCGTGACGATGCTGCCGGAGCGTCTCTACACACATGGCACTTTACTGATCCATCTTCATCTCTATCTTCTCAGCTGTGACGACTGGCAGCGATGGTACGACTGAAAATGGTGCTGGGATGGTTTCCTTTCATACATGAGTCACCGAAGATGCCACAAGCTCATTTTAGTTGCTTTGGCCCAGGGAGGCCTTAATGATGACTGCACACCAAGGACCATGTATTTTTGGATAAGAGAGACAACCTCACTGTGGCTGTGGCCCACATTTAACAAGACTCAACTCGTCCTGCTCAGTTCTGAGTGGAGTCGTCCATCACGGGCTGCGCAGACAAGCTGAATATTTTTGACCTGCCTGCAGTACGGGAAAAAAGTTTGAGCAAATTTCTCAGGAAATTAGGCAAAGTACCTCAGATACAAATATTGTACTCATGAACAAACAAGTTAACGTACTGAATAATTATGTATAGATTTATTCTGCATATTACATGCTCATTCACAACCTGTAACTGTTTTTTTATCAACATTATTGTTATATTTATCGCACACTGTTAATGGTGAAACATTATTTATGCAGCGGTCATTGTTGCCTCGCGCTTTTTATTTCACTTCTCTAAACAGACACCAGATGTCAGCAGAGTTCACTTTCACAAAAATTTATCTAATCCTAGAAACATTTCAACAATTGATTTAGCAGCTTTGTTCGGCTACAATGTTCAGTTGGATCTTGTTTGATATAGTTATTTTCATATTTTGTGCTTTTATATGTGAATTCATCAAAATAAACAGTATAAAATGCTGCCACAAGTGCTTCACGTGACAGTGAAAAACACATTTAACTAGTGGGTATTTCACTAGCAGGCATGTTTGGGGTTCTGTCAGTGGGAACCTGTAACAGTAACAAGATAGCAAATCAAAACCAAAGTGAAAAGCATGGTAATTTAAAAAAACAAACGAAACATCTTTTTATTACCCAGGAACGCCTGTAGGCTACAAACACAACCTGTTGTAACTCACATCTACTTGAGGACATCAGCCAATTTCTCAAAATAGTAGTCATAGTTCTCTTGACAATCCTCCCATGGTGTAAAGCTCTCCTCGTCCTCCTTCTCCACATACGTGTCCCAAACATGCACGAAGTCAACTGGCTTCATCATTCGCAACTTGCAGCCGGCCTGCACCAGAGCCTTAAGCCCTCCTGCAATCTCTGGTTCCTCCCACTCAAAGAGGCGAGAGCAGAATATGCAGAGACGAAGCTTTTTGCGCTGTTGGAGGATGCCGACCAGCTTGACAGCACAAGCTACGCAGGGACTGGATGATACGTACCATGTCACGTTGTACTCTTGGGAGGCGTTATTAGGAAGCACCTGTAAAGGCAGAGGAGGAGACATCTGTTGAGATAAACAATTATGGAAAAGCAAAATACACAATCCGCTTTTATTTCTATTTTGTACAATTTTAGAGAAGTCAAGAAAATGGTGTTTCATATATCATTTTCATTCACAGATAATTTTCCCTTTGGGCTTAATACTTCCCTTTAAGATTAATGAAGTATTATTCAAATTAGTTCATTTAAAACTGACAGACTGATGAGGACCGCAGAACATTAAGTTGAGGTCTGGAAGATCGAGCAAAGCTCCTTAGAGAAATGCTAATAAGACTACACGTCAGATTCCCCTTTCTACTGAAAAACGCTTTGCTAATGATGGAAAACACTGAACTGGATGTGTTCACTTCTACCGTGAAGGAGCATCTGCACAAATACAAAAAAACAAAAGCTTTCCTGCATCCAAAAAAGTTCATGACTAAACACTGAAAAATGGATCCTGGTCCTTTTTTTAGGCACCAATTAGAAAAAAAGGTGCAGACTTTCATTTAATACAGATGTATGATGCTATATATATATATATATATATATATATATATATATATATATATATATATATATATATATATATATATATATATATATATATATATATATATGTATGTACATACTGCAAAGCAATTAAAAAACGTGTCACCTAACTCTTTGCCTTCGGGACATTAGATCCTCTGTTACTCAGGTAATTCCCCATAGCCATATTTAGATTTTACTACATCCTCTAGACTGCCGCTGTCCCGCAAAGAGCTAAGTGAGAGCTTTCATCACCTGTTGAAAAAAGGCCTCTTCTGCGTGGGCTAAGGCATGTTCATCTTCCATGTAACCTTGCAGGGTCTCTGCGTTGTCTCCTGCTGTGTCCACTCTGAAGCACAGTAAGGTTTTGTTCCTCCCAGATGAATACTCCACATTCCTGAACTGAAACTTGAAGTAGAACGGGCTCATCAGCTCCCTGGTGGAGAGTTAAACAGGGGAGAGTTTTCATCAATCGTATAACCAACTTGTTTTCTTTTTCTGAATTTTCAAAAGACTGAGTCACCATCGCTGAGGATACATTTATATGCCCATCAGTGCTTTCAAAGTAATATGTCACCTCTGATAACAGTGGATTACTCTACAACAGGATGACGCACTGAATGGTAATGAAACTTCGGCTGAGTAAACAGTTTTTTCCGTGAATATCGGCTTTGAGGTCAGGTCATCTCAGGATTTGATCAGTGAATGTGTCTGGTTTATTTTCTTCTTTTTTCCCTCATTCAGATAAATTACATTCTACCTCTCCCTTGTTTCATTAATCTTTTGTTTTGGTCCACACAGAAGACCCAGATGGATCACAGAAATAGATCTTTTATGGCTTTGATGTCAAGCTGTCTCAGAGGACAAAGATTGGGGATCAGATGCAGAGCGAGATATTGCAGCAGGCCTCGGCATCTGTGCTCGCTCTGTGACTCATCTCTATTCTTACCGCTGAGTTAGGAAAGGATGGTGCCCATATCTGTCCTTGCTAAAATCAAGTAACATGCCTTATGAACTAAAGATGTAATAGAAGGGTAAAATACTAACCTAAGAATGAACATAGTAAGAAGAACAACTTTTTTGAAAATGTTTGAAATCTTACCCTGTGACGATCTCAAAAGGAGGCAGCTCAATGGGCTGAAACTCTCCATTGTCCTCATTGTTATTTGCCTCTGCTGCTGTGGCCCCTTCACTTTCTCCATTCGTCTTCTCCTCAGCCGCCTTTGGTGGCTCTGTCTTCTCTGTCTTTTCTTGCTTCTTCACAGGTTTATCAGGCTTCTTCAAAGCCTTTTCCTTCCCCTTTTCCTTTTCTTTGTCTTTCTCATCTTTTGCCTTGTCTTCGACTTTCTTCTCTTTCCTCTTAACGCCTAACCGGTTGGTTCTGTCGGCCATGATTTTGTGGAAGTAAGGGAAGTAAGGGGAGAGAGTTGGATGAAGAGAAGGGGTGGCGTAAATAGATAGCGAGTGAGTCAGTGTAAGTGGGGTGATAACCCTGGAAGAGCGACAGGAATAGATCCTATTGTGTGCTGATATAGGACTCAAACATGTGCGTCTGGACGGGTGTAGAGGGTAGGCAGCTCAACTACCCCCCAGCCCTATTTCCATGCCCTAGTCTGAAAGGCCAAAGGACAGGACATGACTGAGCCACAATGTGGATATAGTATGTTTAGAGGCTTTACGCCCTCTACATTTTAAATAGTTCTCAACGCAATAAAGAATAAGCAGGGAAGATACAAGTAAATAAACACATTCTGACTGTAAATGTGTAGTTTCAAACACAAATACGGTACCTCTTTAATCCATCAGGCTTTTAGCTGTCATCACGCCAGCAACAGGCAAGTTATTAATAACGGAGTGCTTGGCTCTGTGCATGGGGTAACCAAGGCTTTTCAGATACTGAACACTTTTGTTTGTGCCAGCTCAAGAGTCCCGCAGCCCAATAAGCTTTAGGGAGGGTCATCAAAAGGGCACCGCAAATAGGGCAATATTTAGAGCAAGGCAGCGCAAACAAATGCAAGCACAATATACAAGAGAGGATTTGTCCCTGCGCTATGAACGAGAGTGCAGTGTGGCCTGGTGTGCATGTGCCCATGAACAATCAATCTCTGAAATCAGCCTGCATCAATATGGTGCTCTGCTGAGGCCATTGTGTGGGGGCGGGGAAGAATTGGTTTTGTAAGGGTGTGTGTATTTGTGTGCAGATGGAAAATGTCTCTCTGCACTGCAGATGTAATAACTTGAAGCAGGAGGGAGAGGACAGGCGAGAGAGAGAGAGAGAGAGAGAGAGAGAGAGAGAGAGAGGGAGGGGAGGGGAGGGAGAGAGAGAGAGGGGTGGTGGGGGCAGCTGCAGTTCAATTACAATTTCCTTCCCTCCTTCAGTCTCACTCTCGGCCAAGTAATTCATTTCAAAGGCAATTACCACTAGGGCTGCGTCCCAGTCTGGTCGTCTAACTCAAATAGATGAGCTGTCACAGCCGGGGGAGGAGGAGGGAGGGAGGGAGGGAGGGAGGGAGGGAGGGGGAGACTCTTCAAGCTGCTCCAGATACACTAACAAACAACACCACACACTGGGAGAGAGCAGAGAACACATGCTTTAAAGATGAGTGCGCCGACACGTCCGCACAGATATCCGGCAACGCATCCAAATCCACAGAGACGTCCTGCGGTGATCATCATTAAGATCACAGCAATCTCTGATAATTAGGGTCTATAAGGGAATTCTTATTGTATCTCTCACATATTAATACACTTGCACTGGAGTGTGGTTTTTCCCACAAGAAACAAAAACAGATACACTGGGATGAAGCTGTTTCCTGCCGTTGGAGAGCAGCCTCATAATCATCTTCAAACCGACTGATTTCAGTGCTTGCTGTTCCATATTAATCATAAATATTTGTTGTTTTCGGTCATTTACTTCCCAGTACATCAGCAATAGAGTTTTGTATCCTAGATAATGATTCGAAAAAAAGGGGGCTTTGTCGGCTGTGACAGCTGCCTGCCTGCTGACTCAAATTTTACTTTAATGGAATTATTGCAATTACCCTGCCTCCCAACTGGCCCATCCCCGACAAACAGAGAGCCTGGATAAAGGCAAACACACACTGCTGCATTCAATGTTTCTCCTTCAAAGTGGCGCCCAGCAACGTGGTCTTAAAATATTGCTCCGAGGTTAGTCAATACCACATTTCTGACATACCACAAACACCTATTCTCTTCCAGCTTTCTGTTGCGGATGGAGGCCGGAGCCATAAAGAAAGAAAGAAAAAGTCCTGGTGAAACCGGTTTCAGTTTTTGAAGACTCTGGAAGGGGAAAATTTGACATAAAAACTCACAGCTGCCAACTGCCTGCAGCTCTGCATTAAAAAGTGAAACCTGTTTATTGAAACAGCCCAGTGATGAGGCACACATACACAGAGGAAAACAATAAGTGGATGATGCATGGATATATTTGTTTAGCTGTAGATGCCATCCATGAAAAATGACATTCATGAAGTAATGGCAGCTTCCGGGCTTATTGTGCATAAGTGAAAATAAATCCGGTGCTACAGTACGCAATAATTGGCCATTTGGTTTTCATTGCTTTGCCAGTGTTTGCTAGTGCAGACACAAACTGTCTTTCACATTGGAGAAACAGAGAGTAGAAGCTTTGTAGATGTCTAGAGACCCTGATCAGGGAAAGTAATGTCAGACTGAATGCTTTAGTATTGATCTGCTTCTAGCCCCCACAGTCAACAGCGTGTGGTGTGATGGTCCGTATGCAGGCAATCCACACCTGCATCCATTTCAAGAATGCAAACTGTAGTTCTTTTAATCTCATAACAAATGGTCTGCAGTAAAAGCATTATGTGAGGCTCGGTTTCCTCAACGAGCAACAAAGGTTTGTATCCAAGAAATAATTTTTCTGCAGGTAAAAAACCTCCAGTTGCTATTTAGGTCAAAGAAATGCTTGATTGTAAGCTCTAAGTCCATAATAATCTGTAGTTGGCTTTGAGGTAGATGAGCGTCTCCAGGTTTTTTGGTATGACACAGCCCCTCTCCGGCAGGAGGAGGTGCCCAGCAGTAATGAAAATGCTCTCCACCACTGTGCTGCAAGCAGGTACGGTAAATGCTCTTTTGGCCACCTGAGCGAGCAGAGGGAAGTCAATAGCTTTACGGCGCCAGTAATGTAAAGCCTCCTCATCTGTGGGCTCCTCGCGTAGGTAGACAGCCAGCTCCTGCTCCAGGCTTTTAGCTTGTGTTGCGGGTCTCTGCTTGATGAAAGAGAACAACTTGCAGGGCCGAGAAAGTGAGGAGACAGGAGATGGTGCCGGGACAGGAAGAGTCTGGGACTGAGGATGAAGGTCTGTGTTGAGATCCACTGGGCTGGAGACTGGGGAATGTTTGGACAACTCCTCTACGAGAACTTGTCTGTGCCAGTCGGGGTTGCTGCTCCACGTGAGCTTGAACTGGGGGTCCAGGGTAGTAGCAGTGATGTAGAGGGGGTTCTCCAGGATAGGGGCCAACAGGTGCTCCACAGCCTGGCTCAGGCCCAGCTGGAGGGCAGGGCAGTGGGGGGTCGATGTCTCAGAGAGGTGCTTACGGAGGCCCAGAACACAGGGCAGAGCCAGGCTGATGGACACGTGTCTGTCCACCTGTATGTCTGCCTGTCTCTCTCCGTGCACCATATCCCAGGCTTCAGTGAAGGGCTCCAAAGTGTCAGTGAGTTCCCTCAGCAGGGCTCTCTCAGTGCCACCTAGTGCCAGCTCCCCTGGACCGCTCATCTCCTCCAGGAACTCCACTGAGTCCAGAAGCCGCCGAAGGACCTTCATCAAAACAAGAACAAAAAAAACGTTACTTTTTATTGTAGAAAAATGTTTTCCATCTTTATGGAAAAAAATATTTAACCATATACCTAATAAACTGATCTTAATATGAACCTAGTCAATCAATGCTATATTGACCTCCCTCTCGTCTCAATCTTCCACGTTCATTCAAAATTACAATGTGCCCTCATGTATATTCATATAAAGCTGAATTCCTGATTGTTTATGTGCCCTGAGAATTTTGTGATACATGTCAGATCACATCAAACTAGTTTGAAATCATAACATGTCTACGATCTGCATTGCACGAAACTCACACATGCTAAAAAAAAGCATTAAAATAACCTCATCATCAATACTTCAAAAGCATTACAAGCATTTTCCTTTACAAATTGTACCATGACTAGGTTTTTTGTTAAAACAAAAGTGACTTCACACAATAAAAGCAGTTTCAGAGATGTTTCCAGAACTATGCTGCCCTAAAAGCCGAGTCTGAGCACAGTCTGAGGCAAGGCTATACAAGGACCTTTCAGTTTTCTCCTGGTATTTGTATATTTGTGGTTGAACAGGCTTAAACATAAACCTTGTTTGATTACATTTAGATATTAAAAATGAATATTTGGCTATGGAATTAAAGCTGAAAAAAGTGGTTGGTTACCAAAGTATTCTTCACTCCTGACAACACACAGGCTCTAAGAAGCCTGTGTGTTTCATCATGATACTAATTTTTTTCCCATATAAACTCTTCAACATATTTATATTTTTCCATAATCTCACAATTACTGCACCTTTACTGTGACAATATGTTTTCAATATATGGACAAACACATTTAGTGCCAGTTCTCTTGTGTTATTGTGCTGAATATTTACTTTGTTCACTTTGAAACCCCCCTCTCAACCTCCAGCCATTTGAGGCAGTGGGCCGCCCTTCCTGAGCCTGGTTCTGCCAGGCCTTTTTTTCCTGTTCTCTCTCCACAGTTGCCTGGTGCTTGCGTAGGACTGGGCCTTGTGCTAAAGAAGGGTTTTGGTGCAATCTATTGGTTTCCTTAGCTCGGCAGTTATTAATAGTTATTTTTATTGGCTTAGTATCAATTGGACTCATCCGGGATGGGTTGAATTGTATTCTTGATGTCATTCTTGAGATGATATTTGTCTCGATTTGGCGCTACAGTATATGAAAGCAGGTGAATTGATATTGAATATAATTTGCTCCTCGGGTTAAATATAATTTAAATAAGTGGTTGTAACCAAACTTGTAACTGGTACAGTAGCACTCATAATGCCGATGTCTTTGCTTATAACTATCAGTACTTAGATTATATAATTTTATAATAGCGATCTATGCTTCTTATTAATTTTCAAAAATACTTTTGTTTTTGGTTCATGAGGCAAAAACTTGTCTACCTTTTATGATAAATGTTAAAAGTTTCCTTGTACCTTATAGCCAGGACTTCCCCTCGTGATTTAGAGCTGTCCCTTTAGTAAAAGTGCTGTAGGCGTGGAAACCACTGAGCCACTGAGCACCTCTCCGCCCTTTGCTGTTTTTACCCTTCATGTATGCATTTGCCTTGATTGCTATCAAGAATTTTGTGTTTTCCTTCTTCTATTTCCTACAGCATACATCCCTGAGCTGATGTTTTTTTTCCCCTTTGTTCAGTTCAATTCGATTTTATTTATATAGTGTCAATAACAATACACAATGTCTCTAGGCGCTTTCTAGAGACCCAGAGCATGACCCCCAAGCAATTTTCAAATAAACAATAGCAGGTAAAAACGCCCCTAGCAGGAGAAAAACCTTAAAGTCAAACAATGGCAAGGAAAAACTCCCCTTTAGGGGCGAAGAAACCTTGAGGAGGACCTGCCTTATAAAGGGGGGACCTTCCTGCCAAAGGCCAGCCCGGTAGAGCAGGAAAAGGGACATAGGAAAGAGAGGATGAAGAACAGAGAGAAGAGAGGCTGCAGAACTAAGAGTTCTATGTATATTCGACAGATACGCGAGTAGTTGATGTACTACAGAGACAACTATATACACAGGTGTAGACACTGAGGTGGTCAGAGGGTGGGACTACAGGTCAGGATGCATTTCTGGAAGCTCTGCAGAGCAGCACAATAAACTACAAGAACAATGGAGTGCAATTATGCTTATGAGATGCTTCTAATCAATAACTGTGGATTGATCTGAAGAAAGGGAAGAGAAAAAGAGGAGAGAAAAAGGGGTGAGGGGCTTTACTAAACCGAAATGTTTTAAGTTAGTTTTTGACGGTGGAGGTGGCGTCAGCCTCCTTGAGACCAAATTTGAGGCTTGTATCCATAGTGGTTGTCCCTGATAGCTTGTTCTTGCCACTTCCCTGTCCTCACCTCCAACCCGTTGAGACTCTTCATGCAAAAAGGTATCTTTTTCCCTCCACTGTCCCCCATCATGCTCAGGATGGAGGACTGACTCCAGTTGAGACTGGATAGACTCTGTTGATTTCCTTAGGTGGATAACTTGTTATTGGTGCGATGTAAATGCAATTATTCTGAATAAGATTATATTGAATTGGATTGATTGGATTAGGTTGTACTGGATTGGACTGGTTTGGATTTGACTGGAAGGGACTTGAATTTGAACTCATACCCTTTCTATGTAAAATCCTCCTAGGAATTATTTTGAACTGAACAAATGTTACAATATCGACTGTTTAAAAAAAAAAGTGGGAGCTACATAATACACCTTTTTTTTTTTTTTACTTGCCTTGAGCTGTGCAGCCCAGTCTCGTGCAGCATCTGGGATATTTCCTGCTCCCCCGATGATCATCCCATCGAACACCTGGCTAAGTTTCTCAAGAGGCACAGCCGAAGTAATGTAGTTGTAAAAATGGGAGGTCTTGGCCAGTGTGGCAGAGATCTGTGGACAGGAGCGCAGCCCTTCTCTGACACACTGTTCCAGAGAGCGGGAGAAACAATCTACCCGGGACACACCCAAACCCTGCTCCCACGACTCCTCCCAGTCTCCCTCTTCTCTGCCATCACTGTGGCCATTCTTGATGCCTTGCTCCGCATCGTTACCATTGTCCAATGCCTCCGCATTATCTCCGTATTGTCCATTTGTGAGAACAGGTGGAACCAGGAAACCAGGAAGACAGCATGGCCTCATGGTTGTCGTTGCTGCTGTGAAAGGGTCCACAACAACACGGAAGGCCCTCCCCGACACACCGTGAGACTGACATACTTCATCAAAATCTGCAATCACGCGGCTGCCAGAGCTACCCCCGGTCAGAGGGAGGCAAGCCAGGAGAGCTGAGTGCATCTGCCAGTCTGATGAAAGGAAATGGCAGGTGACACCAAGGTACCTACAAGAGGAGAAAAGGGTAGGAGCAGGCTCTTCAATGATGTAATAACCAAATTGCTGTTTTACTGTTTCTAATTCATCTTACCACCTTACCCTGACGCGGTTCCAGGTGAGCCCCTCCAGAGATCCAGGCTGAGACTAAGTGCTTGTGCTGATGCCAGGGCCTGATGGGTAGCCAGCTGAGCCTGGTAGGCATAGGCTGGAAGGAGTTGGCTCTGGATGTAGCGCTGGGACTCGGGAGTGTAACGGGGCTCCAGCAGCTGAAGCAACTCTCTGAACCCTTGATTTTCCACTATGGACACAGGCTGCAGATCCCGCACAATCATCTTAGCTATCGCCTCAGAGATCAGAACCTACGGATGCAAAATGTGACAGGTCTTACTCTATAATGCGGTAATTAGTGGTGGGGGAAAAAAATCGATATTCCAATATATTGTTGCGCTCTCTGTCGCAATAAATAATCGATAAACTGACGGCAAATATCGATGTTTTATTACAACACACTTAATGGATTTACGCGGTTGTCACCGCACTATTGTTCATGCACTTCAATTTGTCCAGCTGTACAGTGTTTACATTTACAAGACTAGGAGACAATGAGGCACTATGCAAAATTAAGTTGCTTACTGACTTTTCAGTATTAGAAAAACAAAGCAGTGCACTGTCCTGGTTTATATAAAACATGTTATTAATGTTCATGCACTTCAATTTGTCCAGCTGTACAGCGTTTACATTTAAAGGGTACTGTACAAATGCACTTTCTTTGTACTTTGTATGAAGTTTGGGCATTGAATAAATGCATAACTACAGACGTTTTCCTTTTTATGGGTATTTTTTCTTTTTCAGTCACATATATCGTGATTAATCGTTGATGAAATTTCTTACAATATATCGAATATTGTAGATATCGTGTATCGTGATATTATCGTTATTGTGGGCCACATATCGCCACAGTATTGAATCGTGAGTTTCCCGTATCGTCCCACCCCTAGCGGTAATAGCGTAACGCTCAGGATTTTACACACGCAGCAGTTTGATTAGTGGTGGACTGTAATACACACCTGACGTGGGTCATGTTTGTCAAACTTGGTCACCCCTCCTCCAGAGCCTCCTCCTACTCCTCCCTCAAGAGTTCCCATTCCTCCAACACTTGCCACTGCTCCACCTCCTCCTGCTCCAGCACTGATGGGGAGAGTGTATCGGGTGTTTCCTCCATTGGTGGTGAAACTGTGCAGGGAAGCGGAGCAATAACCCTCTCTCTTCATATCCTTCCTTTTCACAAAGTCATCATACATAACCGGGTGCTTACGCTGAATGGGAGAGAGACAGAGGGGTCTAAGAGTGTTACTGGATGACAGGTGGAGGAGAGCTTGGTTCAGATATTCATCTGTAGTCATGTATACATCATTGTATTCATTTCAATGGAAGAAGATATAGCATGAGTGAGCCCCCACCCCCAACTCCCAGCAGAGAAGCAACAGACTGTCTTCACTCAGATCACATTCATAAAGCTGACCCAGCAGAACACACATATCCTACAGAGACAGCTGATCCAGCTGCTGCCAACGGGATCGGAATAACATTTGCGACATCCCTTGTTTTCATTGGTTTAAATATGGCATGTTTAACTATGAAAATATTACCTTTAGATGCGTGACGAAGTTGGACGTAACGCTCCGTTTCGCCTGGATTCTGGTGCCACAAGCCTTGCAGTTTGACTCGATTTTGCCATTTTCCCCTTCAAACACAATATTAAAGTAATCCAAAATAGACACCTTCGAAACTGACGCCATTGGAGCTCACAGTTCCAGATCTGGGGAAATCAAATCAAGTTGCGATCGCGGGTGATAATCCGAGTCGGGGGGATTCAGTCTCACCTCGCCTCCGATCATGAGCGCATGCAGGCCGGCGTGTTTACATCCCGATCCGGTATCACGCAGAAAGAAACGGCACCACACACACACACAACACACACACACACACACACATGCACACACGGACAAAAGAAGATTCAATTTAAAGGAGAATTTGCGTCGCAATTGGGCCACGCAGGCTTCTGCGGATGTCTGGAAACGTCAATAACAAAATAGAGAGGCCACATCCGCGCCGTCTGCGCTCCCATCCGTCGTTCGGACGCAAGTGACGGGAGGCAGAGCTGCGTGCAGGCGCACAGACACTAGTATAATTGGACCAGGAAGTACACACAAAACACGGGAGTTTCGTTTCCTTTCTCCACTCCCCCCGGTGCTGTTCGGCCGTCCCCGGACAATCTGCTTATGCGCTGCTTGGTCAAATGTTTTCAATTGTGCGGTTTTCTCCTGATATGACACCATTTCATAGGAACAGGAACAGCAATGTTTGAGACAACAGCAGTAAGAACAAATACTAGGGGAAGATGTATATCCGTTTTAGGAGTAAAACTGTGGAACTCATTAGACAACGACCTTAAATTTGCAAACTCAATAAAAGCTTACAAGATATTATTCAAAGCAAGGGTAATGGACATATAGAAGCACAATAAGCAAACAAAGACGAATGTACACATGCATGAGATGAAATGACAACCTAAATTGGTTTTGTCGGTTTCTTTAGCATCTTTTCACTTTTCTGTTTTCAGAGCTATCTTTATTATTATCATTATTATTACTATTACTATTATTACAGTTATTACAGCTACTATTATTACTTTTATTATTTTGTGTAACCTCGTTATACTTCATTTGTTCTTTTTGTATATTCTATTATGTTAAAAGGTGGGCAAGATAAGCTTTATGCATGACAATAATTATGAGATTACTTGAAAAGCCATAACAATTGTTTAATGGTCAACAAGGTTCATTTGTTTCAACCAGTGCTATGAGTGCCTGGTTATATTAGAACCAGTCTGTGTGCTTCACATGAAAAAATGCAAAGTTTTTCTGAAATGTTGCAAAAAGAAAAAAAAATATTAAAAAAACACTTTCTCTGGAAAGTCAATTTATACATCACAAATATTTTAAAATTCAATTTCATAAAAATAAACAACTTTGGAATTCAACGATCAATATGTATGACCATTTGTGTTGTGGGAATAAGAGTTAAAGAAATTCAAGAAAAATGTATTTAATCACATTTAGTAAGCTGCAGCTAACCATTTCTTGAAAAACATTCAAGCAAGTTGTCATATATATATATATATATATATATATATATATATATATATTTTGATCCCGTTTTTTCGACAACACATTTATTTCCCTTCGAAAAACCCTCGAGAACAGGATTCACAAACACATCACATAAGTTACACAGTCATCAGTAAAAACAGTACAAGAACATAATCTAATACTAATAAATCATGCAGCAGGTGTTGCTACATTTTTCCACTTTTAATTCCAGCAAGAATGTTCCCGCCATGTTTATTAGACTTGAAGGAAGATCTAGTGGCTCTTGTCGGCTGAAGCCACTTTGGTTTCCTCCTGCTCCGACGTGATGGACTCGCTCAGTTTACCACATTGTCCGACAGAGGGGTCGTGTCTTTCATCTGCAGTTTGTTTATTTTTCATGCCCTCCTTCAGCTCCTGTCTGGTGTTTAAAACTGCAATCTGGAGGGCTGCAATCTCAGCAGAAAGATCTATTACTGCAATGAGAAATAAAACAAAAGAAAAGATGCAGAAGTGGAAAGAGGTCTTTCATTAGTACCCAAATAGCATTTTATTGTGCACACATGCATAGACCCATCATCTTTGTAAAATCACTACACACACATATAAAAATAGAAAAATAAATAAATATCAAATGAGGTGCAGTGGCCTGCATAATTTTTTTTCAAAATATGCAATAAACTAAAGCAATGTTGTAAAGAAGAACAGTCTTAACTTTCTCCATAACAATGCAAGAGACTTATAATATCAGAAAGCCATTATTTAATCCTTCTGCTTCTAAAGATGGTTGTAGATATCGTTGTAGGTATTGGATTATGGTGTGTACTTAGTTTTCAACACACATCGTCTGCATTCTAAAATAGTTTTTTGAAATGAATGATAAAAGACTAATTTGCCACGTTTTAGTTTTTATATGAAAGGACCATTATTTTTAATCTTCTGTCACGGCAGCTGACGGATTTCTGCTTTACGAGAAGCCTGAGGGGACACAAAATCATGAAGAGGCGAAGCGAATTTAGGAAAAAAGGCAAATACACAAAACACAAAGGATTGTGAATTTTCCCAGATGGGAATCATTGTTGAAACTGAAATTGCTAGCTAACTCCTAGATAGATACATTAACTGACCGCTAAAGGTATTTGCTGCTCGAAGTGCATGATATTTGAAATTGTTCCCATTTCCCATGGCGGTAATTATTCCACAGTATTCATTTAAGGGAAATTCAGGCGCTTAAACAACCTTTGGTCTATCACTAGATGGTAAGGAGTGGCAACTTTCATAAGTGACCAAAATAATCAGAGAGCAGTTGTGAGCTCGATAGGAATACACATAGTAAAAGAAGTGTTTGTACAGGAATGTCATTCCATCTGTCATGAGTCTGTTCAAGTTGACTTCACTGCAAACTACTGTTAACAGACATAAAATAATGAGTGTTCAATGCCTCTGTTTCCATAGAACTGAACTAGTATATATACTCTATATATACTGTTATATATACTGTAAACATTATATATATATATATATATATATATATATATATATATACACAGTACCAGAGGTGGACAGAGTACTCGACCCCAGTACTTGAGTAAGAGTACAAATACTACTGGTCAAAATTTACTCCGTTACAAGTAAAAGTAGCTCAGTCAAAATATTACTCGAGTAAGAGTAGAAAAGTACTTGCTTTTAAAGGTACTTAAGTATCCAAAAGTAAAGGCTTTTAAATTTACTTTAAGAGTAAGAGTAAGAGTAAGAGTAAATTTCTTATTTGCGACTATGTCTTGACTTGTTGCGGCTCTGTCTTGACTCTGTCTTGACAAACGCAGGCTACTTTGGCGGTATTGTTTTGAGGAGGCTTGACGTATTTCCGCTTTACGTACATCCCAGTGGAGAGCGTGCACTGTGATAGGTCTCCTCCTTTGACAAAAACAGCTTGTGTCCAATAGGATTTTAGGGAGGAAGAAAAAAGAGCAGACCTGAAAGTAACGAGTACTTTTCAGCCTTCCTAGAAATTTACTCGAGTAAAAGTAAAAATATTTGTCTTGGAAATGTATTCAAGTAAGAGTAATAAGTACCAAAGAAATCTAATACTCAAGTAAAGTACAAATCCTCTGGATATGTACTTAAGTACAATACTCAAGTAAATTTACTCCGTTACTGTCCACCACTGCACAGTACAGATCAAATGTTTGGACACACTTCCCTATTTGTTTGAATGATAAGGTTTGTCCAAACTTTTGGTCTGTACTGTATGTATATATATATATATATAGATATATATGAATGAAAAGGAACGTATTAGAAGCAGAGGGCATTAACTCTTTTTGCAGCTGTTGGCTGTAGTTTGCGTGATATTTGGTCATTGACTTGAACAGACTACCGTTTGCTGCCAGTAGTCCTTTTTAATACACTTTTTGTACATATACAAAGTGAAAATTACCTGATCTGTAAGATCACCACTTAAGTGGAGTGGGCTAACATTAATGGCTATTTTTCTGCAAACATATATTCCATTCCAACTCAAAACTGCCTCTATTCAGGTTGTTTTGGTCTCTAACAAATGTTTAGACTCCTTAGAACCAAAGTTGTTTTAACTTTATACATTTCACACTGAGCTGTCTTGACTACTGTAGATATGGTAATGTCACACTGCTTGCAGCATGTTGTTTTGCTATACATTTGGATGTGGCACAATTTTTGCGAAAGACTACTTTTCATACCATTGCCAATCCTGCACACATGCATCATTGAGAACATAAACTAGTCTGTAAATTAATAAGTAACCGCCTAAGATTTAAACAGACCAGTTTCTAAGCAAAAACAAAACAAAATTTAAGTTAGGTTGGGCGTAACATCAAACCTTGTTTGAATGATGACTGTGCTTGTTTTAGAGACTGCGGCACCAAAATCCCAAACCATTTCAGTGGGTCTTGTTGAGGATTCGGCTGTCTTCTTTGAGCTCTCCCAGTATTGGTATCCTCATTTGGTGCTTTTTTTGGCAAATCCTTTTTTGGCATATTTCTTCGTCTGACACCTGTGAAAATTAATAATTGCGATGGTTAAAAATAAAATAAATAAATAAATGCTGCAAGTCTATATTACCAACATGTTTTTAAAACTGCATAACCTTCTGTGGGTCCAATGTCCTCTACAGGTACTACATCATTTGTTGGCTCTTCGCTACACTTTTGTGCACATTTTTCAGTGCGGAACTCTACCTCACCATTGTCCACAGTTCTGCAACACAAAAACACATGAGGTTAAGACTTTTCCAAAAGATTAAATGCACTCATATTAACCTGAGAGCACTTTACTCACCTAACTTGAACACAAACTAGTGGCTCCATCTCACTTGCATACTGAAGTGTAGACACTTGCTTGTTTCCCATGGAATATCGTGCCTTGGTGATGGAAAACCATCCCTGAACAGGTAATAGAACAAAACAAGTCAATATTGCTCGTCAGCTACACGGCTAATCCAGAGAGATGTGTATGACACTTATAGCTCTTGCCTGCTCGATGAGAGAGTTCAGAGTTGCTCGTTTTTCCTCTAGTAACTCGAGTTGATCCATGAAGAGAAGCAGTTTCTCGTCCAGTAACTCGTTAAAGTCCTCTAGTTCTGATGAACCCATGTCTGCTCCTTTTTAATCGAGTTGCTTGTCAGGTTTCCTTGCTTTTACACTGAGACAGAACCGTCTGCTGCTTCCGTGTCGCATCATGTGACACGTCCAGTCACGTGACTTATACGGCCTCCGACCATCTCAAAACTGTCTTCTAATTTTGAATGATCGACAAACGATAAAAGTAACATGTTGTCAAGAAATAAGTGCAACACAAGTATGGTACGTGAAAACATAGGAATGCATTTGAGAGAGAAAAAAATAAATAAAAAACGTAGTTCCCATACCGGGAGTCGAACCCGGGCCGCCTGGGTGAAAACCAGGAATCCTAACCGCTAGACCATATGGGACTGCACAACCCTCGTTGTCCAACAAACTAATTCAATGCGGTAGAGCACACACCCAGCAGAGATCCCCAAAACTTCTAAAATGCATAGAAATGTATTTATTTTATATGGGTGGAAGGGAAGGTAACAGGCAGTCTAGCATTAGCATCAAGGCATGGGGCGGAGTCTATAAAAGGAGGCAGAAAGCTCACCTGGGCATTTCTTCCTGCACTGAGACACACCTGAGAGAGAGCAGCTGAAGGTAGCTTTTGTTTGGTGCTTCATTTGATTTTTCATGTTTGGTGAGGGACTGAAACTGAGTGATTGTTTATGCACATCAGCCGAGAAAAAGATGGAGTGGTCTGCTGGGGCAGCAACATCACAGCTGCAGACAGAAGGAGGCTGGACAAAATCATTGAAAGGGCCGGCTCTGTCCTGGGTTGCTCTCTGGACACAGTGCAGGTGGTGGGAGAGAGGAGGATGATGGCTAAGCTGTCATCCATGATGGAGAAGGACTCCCACCCATGCTCCCACCCCATGAAGGACACCATCAGAGCGCTGGAGAGCTCATTCAGCGACAGGCTCCTTCACCCTAAATGTGTGAAGGAGCGCTACAGAAGGTCCTTCCTCCCTGCAGCTGTGAGACTACACAACCAGCACTGCTCACAGTAGACCACAAACATAACAACCTGACAATAAATGTACATACTGGAAAATAATGTGCAATATCATTCACTGCAACGTGCAATTATGTCAATATCCCTCTGTTATCTTATTTTATATACCAGTATTTTTTATTATTATTGTATATACCAGTACTGTTTATAGTGTGTCATACTCTGATATTATTATTGTATTATTATTTCTATTGATGCCTCTTGTTTTGCACTATCCCCTTTGCTGCTGTACACTGCGAATTTCCCCGCTGTGGGCCTAATAAAGGAATATCTTATCTTATAGCAACTGAAATAACCTCTGCTCCTATGCTATGTATGTGTCCACATCAGCCGAGTTGTATAATATATATACAGGTGATGGTCGGAAAATTAGAATATGGTGTAAAAGTTAATTTATATTCAACTTAAAAGGTGAAACTCATATATTACCTAGTCTCATTACATGCAAAGCAAGTTATTTTAAGCCTTTATTTGTTATAATTTTAATGATTGAATTGTTTATTGATTTCATAAAACATTCTAATTTTTTTAAATTTTTTTTATTTGGGGTAAGCTGTGAGCCATAATCACCAAAATTATAACAAAGGCTTGAAATATCTCACTTTGTATGTAGTGGGAAATAATATTTATTTCATCTTAAAGGAGCTTGAGGCTCCTTTTAAGAAATGAGACTCTCTAGCGCCACCCTTCACCACGACGGCCGTCGGGGGGAACTGCAGCCAACAGCGAAGCCGGCACGGGAGAACAGGGAGAACGTGCATGCAGCGTCATATGACGTCACATCCGCAGGACAGCGCGGGAAATTTGGGCCCGAATTGCAGCACATTTTGCAGCACACAGCCTGTTCAAGGCAACGGAGAGATACGGTAGAGGGCTCATTCTTTTGGGTTTGGAACGCTTCATCTGACATTATTACTAGAAAACTTAAAACATATACGAATTTTTTTCATAAATTCTGCCTCAATCCGGCCTCAAGCTCCTTTAAGTTTAATTTACTATGAATGAAGTTTTGCAATATATTCAAATTTTCCAACCTTCACCTGTATATTATGACATAAATAAGAGCATAATATGTGTCTGTATTGGTTCAATACGAAAAGCAACTTTTAATTCCCAATTAGAATATTTTATGAAATCATTAAACAATTCAATCATCACAATTATAACAAATAAAGGCTTAGAATATCCTGTTTTGCTTGTAATGAGACTATGTAATATATAGGTTTCACCTTTTAAGTTGAATTATTGAAATAAATTAACTTTTACACCATATTCTAATTTTCCGACCTTCACCTGTAGCTATATAGCTATATAATATATTCATATTTACCATCGGAGCATAGGTTAGTTCAGTTGCTAGCATGGTTGGCTGTCTGTGCAGTCATGCAAGTTCAATGCTATTAAAGCACTTTAAATCAAAGCATTTTGTTTTTTCATATAAAATAAATACATTTATATGCAGTTTAGAAGTTTTTGGGATGTCCCTTTTCTTTGGCGCCTGCGCTGCTGAAATCGGGCCGTCCCTTATTTCTTTTTCTGAAAGGCGACCCCCTACACGCCCAACACATAGCGTCATTCTCGTGTTACTACATAAGCCCCTCTGCCAGGACCGTCGACATGTCTCCCAGTAGCTCGCCGTGATCGTATAGTGGTTAGTACTCTGCGTTGTGGCCGCAGCAACCCCGGTTCGAATCCGGGTCACGGCAGGGACAATTCCCTGACGCGGCAAGGGAGATCTTTTTCTTTACAGTGGCACTATGTATTTGTCATCTTTTTATCTATTTATTATTTTATATTACTTTATTTTTATTCATGAATTGAAAGTTATATCCACTAGGCTTGACACTCAAAGGACTCTGTTATGGTAGTGTTGCACTCTCGGTGTGATCATAAGCATAATCGAGAGAGAGTCATTTTTAAGGGTAAAAATTAGGCCACGACAAAAGCAAATGAACAGAGTTACAATGAGAAAAATTAATTAACACGCTACAACAACTTGTAATAGTGTGATCATATGACCTCATATATTATTAGAATGTGCCATTATTGCAATTGCAGTAATTTTGAGCCATTTCAAAGCTGTCCTCCGTGTGATAGATTATTTTATGGAAGGTTTGCCATTAATTTATGAAATTTAGTGAAACTGATCTTCAGAAATACTGTTTTATTATACTTTATGTTTGGACGGAGTTTGGCTCCATTTTAACAGAAAAATAGATTAACTGGTCACACTTCCTAAAGCACTTTTTTCTCTGATAAAAGTGCAATGATTCAAACTCTTCTAACCTGGTCTTCATATTTTTTGTGATTTGTTCTCATATGTTTCATCAAAAGATGGGGGAAGTCTTCGGAGAGGAAGGCATGTGTTCATTGGTAGTTACCAAGACAACGTCAATGTTCCGAGTTGAAGAGCCAATCAACTCTCCCAGCAGATCTTGTGTGCTCCTAGCTCTATGAATACAGTGTTTTGATTGGTTTGACATTATCTCAAGTTACCGCCCCGGACTGTACAAAGTTCCGTGTTAGAATATATGCAGCAGTAATAAGCCAGTGGTGAATTTTTATGTGAAACATTATCTTTTTCTGCTCCAGTGACTTATAACAGTTTGTATTCAGAAGAAAGAATCAGATATTAGGCTGTCTACTTGTTTTGATTGCATCACTGGTGAGTGCAAGACAAAACATGCTACATGTTTTGTTTTTCTTTTCACACATCAGTCAATGTTAAAACTTCTGTTTATGTATTTTTATATGTGATGCAAATTCTGTCCTTTTTTTAAACAGACGATGGGTATCTCTTCAGAAAGGGGAACTATTCATCCTTACTGGCCTCGAGACCTTTTGATTCCCTCTTATGTGGCCAATGACAAATCCATGCCAGAGATCCTGGTTATTTTTTTTTCTGTGTCTGGGATCTTTGTGCTTGTGACCTGGCTGATCACTGGGATCCCCGGCAGGCTGGGAACATGGAGGCGACTGGCTATGTCCTGGTTCGGCGTTTGTGGTTTCATTCATTGTGTCATCGAGGGCTGGTTCTCAGTGTATTATGATGTTCTACCAGGGGACCAGAGCTTCCTGTCACAGCTATGTGAGTGTCATCATCAGGGAAAACACTTGCATTAACTGTGAAAAATATAAAATGAAGCATGTTTTAATTATTATGTTGTATATCTTTCTCTTTCAGGGAAGGAATACTCCAAAGGAGACAGTAGATATGTAATGTGAGTCAAATTTAATGTTTTGAAAGTTTTGTTTTCAAGAGACATAACAAAACTTTGATCGAAACTAATTGTTTGTTTTTTTTTCTGTCTAGTGCTGATAACTTTACTGTTTGCATGGAGACCGTGACTGCATGGTTGTGGGGGCCTTTCAGCTTTTGGGCTGTATATTCTTTTTTAACTTATAAGCCCTACCGATTTGTCCTGCAGCTCATCATATCGTTAGGTAAGATGCTGTGATTGCAAAGAAAAAAAAAAAGTGTTATTTAATAATTTGTAGCTTGTCATATTCATATTTTGTTACGGACGAGTATTAGGGCCAGGCAGGATAAAAATAACAAATATTTTAGAGGAGGAAGAAATGTAAAAAAAAAAAGTCCAAATGTCTAGATTGATGTTGAAGTACAATTTCGAGAAAAAAGTCGAAATATATTTATTCTCGACATTTCGACTTTATTCACGAAATTTCGACTTTATTCTTTAAATTTTATTTCAAGAATAAAGCCTTATATTTCCAGTTTCATTTCTTGCTCATCTGTTTATTTATGTTTTAACGCTACAGAGACTCTGTTCCTTTGTTAGGTTTTGTGTGTTTAAAAAAAAAAAAAAAAAGGAGACAATGTATAATGCGTCTGTTTGACTACACGTTTCCATGTTTTAAGTGTATGTTGTTTCTTATAAAAAGATCAATAAAAAAAAAAAAAAAAAGAATAAAGCCTTAGCCTGGCCCTAATACTCTTCCCTAACAAAATATGAATATGAACTACAAAATTATTAAATTTTGACTTTTTTCTCAAACTGCACCTCTCAAATATTTTTTCTCCTGTATGGCCCTAATACTCTTCTGTATTTTGTGGTTTACTGCATCATCTGACGGCAGGTCAGCTGTACGGAGCAGTGCTATACTTCTTCACAGAGCACAGAGACGGCTACAGTCACAGTGAGCTGGGACATCCACTCTACTTCTGGTTCTACTTTGTGTTCATGAATGTGTTGTGGATTTTCATACCATCGGCGCTCATTGTGGATGCCTGGAGACAGCTGTCCGCAGCCCAGACACACACAGACAACACAAAGGGACACAAGAGTAAGAGGAACTGAGCGGCATGGAGGATAATAAAGAAAAGCAAATAACTGTCAACATGTCAACTTTTTTCATTGTTTTCTTACAAAAATATTAAATTACATCACTTGCCTCATAAATTGTGTGTGTGTTTTTAATAAGTCCTTTTATGACTGGACCTGGGATATGCAGTGGTAGAATTGATAATGTAAGGTCACCTAAATGACTTTAAAATTATCAAAATCATGAGATCCTTGAAAAAGGGTCAGAAAATCCTAGCAGATTCTACTCAGCCTTAGCTACTTGCCGCACATGAATGCCGAACATAATGAAGCATTGGTGGATTGATTGGTAAATGTAATTAGTTAATTTCAGGTAAATGATGCACAAAAGAAACTGAAATATTTAAATGTGTTTGTTCATCCCATTTGTATAAAGGATCTCACCTGTCCTAAGGAATACATTTATTTTAGAGCAAAGCATGTTCGTTTCCCAATATAAACTAGGGCAGCGAAGATAATTATAATAAAGGTGTATTAGTTATACGGTCTATAAAAGAAAAGGCGATAACTAACAACATATCCCTGACAGGATATGACAACATATATTGTCCGTATATCTATGGCTATATTATCCATGGTGAAATCCGTTACATATGCGCCGAAATAGCTCAGTTGGGAGAGCGTTAGACTGAAGATCTAAAGGTCCCTGGTTCGATCCCGGGTTTCGGCATTTTGATGCCTTTGAACGCAGTTTTTGGCGTCACAAACACGACATCTAGTGGCCACAGGATGCAACTGCGCCTTCCTTCAAAGCGACAACACACTGTAATCCATCTCATGTATCACTTCATTAAAAGGCACAAGCGTTCACTCGGGCTTCTCAAACACAGGTAGCACACAATTAGGAGAAAAACACAAATGCACAGATGAAAAGTTTTACTTTAAGACTTGAGTAGTATTGTGAATACACGTTCATGTAATGGTGAGCCAAGCGTAAACAGTTTGAATTGATCATTTTTCATGTTCAGCTAAACATTTTGCTGAGTCTCAGTCCAAGTTGCGCATTTCTTTCTTTCTCTCGACTAATTACACCTTTAAGCGCTTTCACAGCAGCAGGCAGTTCTGGTTGTAGCTCCAGCAGTTTCCTAAAAGCCTGTTTGGCCTCCTCCAGCTCATTCAGCATCTGGCATGCTTGGCCTAGTCGGTACCAGGCTTTGGTAGCACCAGAGTCCAGCAGAGTGGCTTTAGCAGCATTGGCTTTAGCTCGCTCGGGCTGGTTCAATTTCAGCTGGCACAATGACAGGTTTGAGTGCAGCTCGGCTTTGATTATTTTGCATTCATTAACTGAAGGCAACTGTTGTGTCTCATCAGCAGTGATTGCGTCTCTCTGCTCCTCCACTTCAAGCTTTGGTCCTTTTGTGCCCACCAATCCAACGAGGCTGCAGAGAGGAATGAGGAGTTTGAGGGCCCTGCTGTAGCTGTCTGAGGCTCCCCACACATCCCCGCTCCTGAATCTCACTCCACCCCTCTCCTTGTGTGACTTAACCCACTGCCATTTTTCACTAGTCGGCAACTCCCAGGATTCCTTTCCTGGCGTGAAAGCTTTTAGTTCAACGGTGGCACATAGAGGAAGGTCTCCATCTGGATTTTGAGGAACAGAAACATCCGGTCCAACGGGGGTAAGTTGTATCTGAGCAGCAAAAAACAATAATTAGACTTGTGATAAACTGATTGCATCATGATGTGTGATAGTGTCACAAATGGGTTTACTTTCAGGCCCCCTACTTTTTAAATGTTATAAATATGAAAAAAAAATCTAAAGTGATCGTGTTTTTTTATATAAAACAATCTTCCCTGAGTGATTTTAAGAATATGCAGAAAACAGACATACTGTCACACTAAATTATTCTCACCTCACATTTCTCTCCAGGTCTCATTCCCTCCAAACACGCCTCTGTGACATCACACTGACCCTCCCCTAGCCTCAGCGTCACCCACTCACCCACTGGGATCTGCAGCACAGAGTCTTGACATCTGGCAAAAGGTGTATCTACAAATTCTGTTGCATAAGTGTCAGACAACTTTTCACTTCTTTTGTCAGACACTGAGCCATCTGAATCATCTGTGTTAGCTTTGAACTGCACCTGGACGCGACACAAAGAGCCCAGCTTTGGACAGGGATCTGATGAACATGCAGAAAAAAAAAAAACAAGGAAAGAGAAAGTAAGTCAGAATACGGCATAATCTAGACAATTGTATTCTTAAAGAAATGTGATGGAGGTGTTAATTTACAGAGCGTCATACTTGAGGCATTTTCGGAATTGGAAACAAGTTGTCGACTCCACGAATGTGCCCGTGTCCTCTGAACCCGCCAGAGGCCTTTGGGACACACCGAAATCCACGAGGTGACGTCCACAGCATCATGATCAGCGTTACCGCGTGGTATTTCAGTAGGTTGAACAGATTCCATAACTGGCTACATAAAAACAGTGAGACAGGTATGAAAAAATTATATGATCTCTGATTAATGTGCAAGACAGATCATGCAAAAAGCAGAAACAACAATTAAACTTGCCAGTGTCTGAGACAGTATGCAACATCAGCTGTGACTAAAAGGTAACTGTTTACCTTTTTTTTGACACATTGTCCTCATATCCTTCCAGAGGTGTCAAGTAACGAAGTACAAATACTTCGTTACCTTACTTAAGTAGAAATTTTGGTTATCTATACCTCACTGGAGTAATTATTTTTCAGACGACTTTTTACTTTTTCACGCAATTATCTGTACTTTTTACTCCTTACATTTTAAAAACAGCCTTGTTACTCTATTTCATTTCGGCCTTTAAAAAAAGACTATCCAGTTAAATTGCTCCATCCGGATAGAGTGAATTTGGTTGTGGTTGTTTCAGATGTTCTTGTCCAGTTTTGTTCTTACATCCTTTGCCCTCAGATTCCTGCAACTAAACTTGGATGTACATTCCAATAAAGGTTAGGATAAATGATAACATGCCTCTGAAGTTTGACTTTTTGCACCATTACAATACTTATAGGCAACTAGTCATCATATCTCCTGCTCTCTGAAACACATGTTAATGCTCAATAGTACACATATATGGTTCTTTAATATATTTGCATTATACTAAGATGCATTCATTTTCAATGGCCTTTGTCCCCCTTACATTACTTTACTTTTATACTTTAAGTAGTTTTGAAACCAGTACTTTTATACTTTTACTTGAGTAAAAAACTTGAGTTGATACTTCAACTTCTACAGGAGTATTTTTAAACTCTAGTATCTATACTTCTACCTGAGTAATGAATGTGAATACTTTTGACACCTCTGTATCCTTCATTCAACATAGTAGGAAATTTAAAAAAAGCTGCCTTTTCATTTCCTTTTTAACCATTTCATCCTGCTGGCCACTGTTTTCTAACGTTGTTCCATGTATCTCAAACACATAAATCCCTTTAAAATACATTACAAACGTTGTAAGTGTTTCACCAAGGGGTTTACGTCTTACTTCTCTAGGCTAAAGACTGCGTCTCTGTTCACCTCTCATTTCGTAACACTGACAGGTTTTGCTCTTCTTTCAATTCCCTCCATTTTCAGTGATGAACATGTGGAAGATAAATTATTATTATAAATTATAATCAACTATAACACTGTCAGCCTGAAGGTAAGTCTGTTTGTTTTTGTGTTATGATGAAGGTAACACAAATAAATACCCACTTGCCGGTCATACACGTTTTAATTTCCCTTCTAGACGTCAGCAGTTACATATTTACTATTTTTACCGTATAATAGTACACAGATTAGTTACAGATATTGCGATGCTGTTGCCAGGTAACGCACCTTAGATAGATAACACTACACTGCTCTCGCTGTCCACCTTCAAATCATTACAATTGCATTAGTCTGTAAAATATGAGCAACAATTGACTATCAGAATGCCTGCCTTACCTTTTTGGCGGGGTTTATTTCTACATTATTTACACAATCATTAACCGGCTCGGAGGCTCATAATCACAGAACAGCATCGTCTTCCGGCTCTTTTCTTCTTCGTTGGTGGTTAGCTGCTTGTTAAGCCTGATTTATGGTTCCGCGTTACACCAACGCAGAGCCTACGGCGTAGGTACGCGGCGACGCCCACCGTACGACGCGCGTCGACGTGTACCTTCGCCGTAGGGTACGCATGGATCTATAATATTAACGAGGGTACGGCGTAGGTTCTGCGTCGATTTAACGCAGAACCACAATTCAGGCGTTACACTTGAATAGGTGCGTTACCCCCTCCTACAGTACCGGAGTCCCCCATTATAGTAGGTGACGTTACATGGATTTCTGTCAAGAGTTTGTGGTAGTGGTAAATTAATTAGTCATCTCCTACCAGCAGGTTGGCAGAAGACCTTTCTTTTCTTTTCTTCTCTTTCTTTTCTTTTCTTTTCTTTTCTTTTCTTTTCTTTTCTTTTAATTTTATTTAAATTTTATAGGTTATATATGATATTGTGAGGAAGGGACAGGACTAAATAAGCGTTCTGCTTCCTCCTGTTCCCTCTCGAACACATTGTTTTGCTGTGTGTTTTATTTTTGAATGAGCCTGTTAAATTGTTTTGGTTTTTTTTATATTTTGATGCTTTTAATTTGATTGGGTTTTGTTGTGTTCGAGACAAAGCCAATAAATAAAAAAAATAAAGACTAACATGGCTATGATATAAAGGCAAGGCAAAGCAAAGCAAGTTTATTTGTATAGCACAATTTAACACAAGGTAATTCAAAGCGCTATACATCAACATTAAAAGCGGCAAGACACAATTAAACAGTAAATAACAAACAAAATGATAAGAAGAGAGGTAAAATAATAAAAAGCACCAGTTGTTAAAAAGTAAGGGCAGTAGAGTACAACAGGTAAGTATTTAATTTAGGAGTAGCTTCAGTAAACAGTGATGTTTTTAGGCCTGATTTAAAGGAGCTGACAGTTGGAGCAGACCTCAGGTCTACAGGAAGTTTGTTCCACCGGTGAGGAGCAGAATAACTGAACGCTGCCTCACCTTGCTTGGTTCTGGTTCTGGAACCACAACAAACCAGATCCAGATGAACCTCAGGGGTCTGGGAGCTTCATAGGAACTAACAGATCCAGCATGTATTTTGGTCCAAGACCATTCAGTGCTTTGTAGACCAGCAGTAAGATTTTAAACTCTATCCTTTGACTCACTGGAAGTTATTGTAGCGATTTCATGACCGGTGTAATATGGTCCAGTTTCCTGGTGTTTGTAAGGACTCTGGCGGCAGCGTTCTGGATCAGCTGCAGCTGCCTGATAGATTTCTTGTTAAGGCCAGTAAAGATGCCATTGCAATAATCCAACCTACTGAAAATGAATGCATGAATAAGTTTTTCCATGTCTTGTTTAGACAGAAACCCCTTAATTCTACCAATGTTTTTTAGGTCGTAATAGGCAGATTTAGTGATAAACTTTAGATGGCTGTTGAAGTTCAGGTCTGAGTCAATAATTACCCCACGATTTGATAAAGGAAGAAGAGGAGAAAGCACCCTCATTAAATACTGGTACTCTAACACAAGAAGTAAAAGTGGTGTGTGGAAATACATTAGATTTCTATACAGAGTCGCATAAGGTCTGTACATACTCTACACTGTTTCTTTCTGTATGGGTGATGGGAGTCAGGGCGGGATAGACTGGGTAATAGTACAATTTTTAGGGGCAAACATTTTGTAATTGTGCAACTCACTCATCTCAAGAATGATCAAAAACATTCAAGCAGTTGGTTACAAATGGTGTTTTAATGACCATGTAATGTAGATCTGTTAAGTTAACCTCATAGGTTTGTCATTGAAATATTACCCTTGATCTTGGTACAGAGTGTGAAGACTCATATTTTGTTCTTGAAAGATTAACTTATTTGAGCTTTCATTTGTCTATCAGAGCTGTCATTTGTCTATTTACTGTACAGTGAGCAAAAATAACCAAGTCAAATTCCCTGTCTTGTTGGACCTGACTTGGCCAAATAAACATGTTTCTGACTCTGATTCTGATTAGCTCTGGTATCACAATGACCTGTTTATGAGAATCATAGCATTTAGTCATGTGGTGTTCAAAATTACTATCCATCCATCCATCCATCCATTTTCTTCTGCGTCCTGATGCACGTTTTGACCCACTTGCATGCAACTGATTTATTTATGATAATCTAAATGCAGTTCCAGTCCAGATAGTCACCCAGTACCCTTAGTAACCCTTAGTAAGTTTTTCCAGAACAAGGTAAAATAATATTTTATTGCCCTGTTACAATTTACATGAGATTTGACATTCTAAAACACAAGCAGACATAAACTTTTTTACTCTTACCAGTCAGAATGAGTTAAGACTACATCAGCTCAATGCAATAACCATTCGATCTCTCTGTCTGAAAAACACCACACCATGTGAGCAACAGGTATTGTGTGTTCAATCCAATACACAATATAGTCCAAGGGATGTCCATGACAGAAGAATTCTACTATTATTTAATTCAACAAAGTCAGTAGGAATAATTCATCAGTGATGATACAAAGTGTGGACCCAATCAAACAGTCTGTTTTCTGCTGTGGTTTGTGAAACAAGCTCTTCTGGTTCCTGACTTCAAAACATTGGGAATAGGTCGGTTATGAAAGTCATCTGAGTCATCTAATCAGTTTGATTTAAAAAAAACTTACAAAGATTCTCTTTTCCAATGAATAAAAATACATAAAAAATGATAATTAAAATGACAAATTTAACACACAATAAATAAATCTCATGGAATCCATAAGTTTTAATAAATAAATAATGAAACAAAAATAAGAAAGGTTCCGCTACGTCACCAGTAGGGGTCCTCCTTTCCAAAGCATTATACCAGCATGAATAGGTACATTACATAACCTAGAGTAACCCATGCCATGTACAGTGTGAGGATTGTCTGGTTCCTGTCAATCAGTTTCACAGCTTCACCAGCCTGGGCCCACAAGAAAGCATGCTTCTTTTAAAGAGGGTTAGAGTAAAACGGACCCTCGTCCTAATGTGTGCTTTATTTTATATAATATTTTTAAGAATAATCACAAGAATTTGGAGTTTCGACCGCAATTTTTTCTATATTTGAGAAATATATATATATATATAGAAAATGAATCCAAAGACCACATTTGTAAAACGTCTACATTCTTTTCTCATCCAAATGAAGCCACCGTCTGTTTCACATTTTTACATAATGTGGTTTCTGCATAGCTACATTAATTACAACATTCTGTGAAGTAAAGTGTAGAAGTACTTCTTTGCATCACAGACTTGTGGTTGAATCTGCTGGGTGTGTGTTCAGGTCCAACCATTGAGAAGTAGCTGATACAGTAATTAGACACAAGCGTATTACTGGCACGGATGTTGAAACAACAAAAACAGCAGCAGCAACTGGAGTCAGCTCTGGCGCAACTTATCATCACCACTGTGGCAGTGTATTGTGAGCAGGTGGAGCTGATTTTCCTGCCAGCTAAAGGTGCTACAGGCAGTAGTCGAGTTGAGGGGGGATGAGGGGGGATGGCATCCCCCCCTGAAATAAAAACGGTCAAAATCATCCCCCCTGTAAAACTGCTACCCCCCCCCTTTACATCCCTTATTTCATCCCTCATTTCATCAATGAATGTGGTTTTACTGCTATTTCAACATTTAGTCATCACCAGAAAAATAACACCAGAAAAATGTGACAATTTTAACCTGTTTCAAGTAAATTTTCACTTGAAATAAGTAGGAAAATCTGCCAGTGGCACAAGATTTATCTTCTTATTGCAAGCAAAAAAGTCTTGTTCCACTGGCAGATTTTTCTACTTATTTCAAGTGAAAATCTACTTGAAACAGGTGAAAATTGTTGTTTTTTCCAGTGATGAGTCTTGTTTTAAGTGTAATGAGATTTCTTTTCTAAAATGAGACATTTTAACTAGAAATAAGACAAATATTCTTGTTAAGATTTTGAGTTTTTGCAGTGATCCATTTTACTTATCCTGTGAAGGACAGAGTCATATTGATAAGTTCAGAAAACTGTTTTTTATTGTTGTGTTTTGATGTATTTGATGTAAGCCCAGTGGATATTTAAAGCTTACAGAAGGCTGCATTTAACTGCTGCTATGTCATTCCTGCAGGTGTTTTGGTCAGTGCTCTTATTTGTAATATATTATATTATTTGTAATCAGCACAAATTATCTGTCCCCATATGATAAAATCCACCATCCCCCCTGATTTTTTTTTACAACTCGAGTACTGGCTACAGGCACAGGCAGAGAGACAGGTGGAGGTCCAGTGGCAGAACTGGCCATATGATTGCCACCTCTACTGGGGACTGAGGCACAAGGGGCCTCTTGGGTGATTTTTTTACAGCTTTGGTCTGCAAAGTCTTGAGCAGGATGTGATACAAATTGGATGACAACTGTCACGCTTCTGGAGTAATCCCTTTTGCCATACTAACTGCATTTTTGTCTTCAATCAACTGTTACGGGATGCAGCAAACAGGGAGACAAAGTGACAGAAAACAATGCTAAGAACTCACCTTGCTTGAGCAGTTTTTGCCAGGAGTCCTGACTGGAACCACAGAGGTGGTCTTCAGCTACTGGTTTGCAAATGTGGACCTTATCTCCACCCTAGCTGAGGTCTGTGCATTGAAACCAAGGACCCGGTTGCCACTTTCCACCTGTCACTCTTCCAGTTCTAGCACCATGGAGATACTCCCTTGCAATGAAACTGCTCCCCAGGAAACTGCTCTTACTCTAACCCCTCGTAAATCAACCTACCCCTTTTTTCTCTGTCTTTTTCTGCAGGTTTGGGATCCAGCCACTACTCCTGCTGTTACACTGAACCTAGAAATGACCTGATTTTATTTGCCAAACATCTGTGAAATGTATGTTGTTGGTGTGCATCCTTCCCAGAATATTACAGGCTATTCAGAAATAACCTCGCCTATTACTGGATACTGTTCTAGCTTACTGGGATGGTTTTAATAGGACCATTTAATTGGAACACATGGGGCTAATGCTTTTTGTTTGTCTTGGTTGATTACGCAATACAATATCCCAAAGCAGTGTCTCTGCACAGCATTTCTGCAAAGAGTGTTGCGCAGGCATTGCTTCAGATCCTTTCATGATTTGGCATCCTAAAAAAGATTCTGACTGAGAAGAGCACATCCTTCATGTCCGAAACACTCCAAAAACTATATGAAATATTGGGTATCCGATCTATTAGGGCCGGGATTCACCATCTACAAGCAGATGGTCTGTTGAAGTGGCTATGATTTGTAGTTTAATTCACAAGGATGAATGCAATTATGATAAAGGGCTGAACCCTGTTACCCCTTCTTGACCAGCTTGAATCATGTGCCGGTACTGATCTGGCGCTGCAGCTACCTCGGAGCTGGTGGAACTTTGAAACATTTTAAGAATTTGTTTTTTGGAGATTACACAAAGTCTGGTAATTAAAAATGTTCTGATGTGGTTTGATCCTTTTGTTTTTCTTCACGTGCACAAAAGACGCAGAGCTGATCGTGCTTTCCGTCAAAGCCGTTGCCTTAATATTTTCAGTGCGCAATAATCAGTTTTTTGTAAAGAGAGTCTCCGGTCTTCCCATGTCTTACTCCAGCACACTCTCACAAAAACCAGATCAGTCACTTCTTTAATCTCCCTCCATGTGTTACCCATATTATCTCTTTCTCCCCAACTTCCCCAACCTACCCTCTCCTTCAGCTCCCTCATCATCTTCTTGGCGTCCACTGACTTCCCAGCTGGCTCATTGTGAAACATCATTGTGGGTAGATTCAAACGCACATATCCCAGGGCTTGTGGACCGCTCCATATTTGCCAGAAGGTCTCTGCAACCTGCCAGTGTTACAATCCAGAGAGCAGCTGCAATATCAATGCTTAAAGCCGCTAAAATGTTCAACGCGACCTCAGCTTGCGTATCTGAGGGGTTCAACAAGCATTGTCTAAAAGAAAAGAAGCAAAAGATAAGGTAAAATGTTTTTTTAAAGAGGCCTGACTGATGCCCACCTATTTCAGTTAATCTAAAAATGGGCAAATAGATGGCATGCAGGCAGTGGTGGACAGTAACGGAGTAAATTTACTTGAGTACTGTACTTAAGTACATATCCAGGGGATTTGTACTTTACTTGAGTATTAGATTTCTTTGGTACTTATTACTCTTACTTGAATACATTTCCAAGACAAATATTTTTACTTTTTCTCGAGTACATTTCTAGGAAGGCTGAAAAGTACTCGTTACTTTCAGCTCTGCTCTTTTTTCTTCCCTAAAATCCTATTGGACACAAGCTGTTTTTGTCAAAGGAGGAGACCAATCACAGTGCACGCTCTCCACTGGGATGTACGTAAAGCGGAAATACGTCAAGCCTCCTCAAAACGATACCGCCAAAGTAGCCTGCGTTTGTCAAGACAGAGCCGCAACAATGGCTACGCCTGCGTCAGGAGAAGAAAGACAATCCGCTGAGTCGTCTGAGTCTGATAATGAGCCGGACTCGGAGCAGGAACTTTCACAAAATCCTTGGCCGTATCTTAACTCAATGTTTGAGTTCGACCGAGTAAAAAACGAGGGCACAGACAAACCACAGACATTTATTTTCAAATGTTTATTGTGTCTGCCGAAGCAGAACTACCTCTCTGCTTTCAACAACGCAACATCGAATTCTCAGAAACAAGAGTTAAAAGATCCTTAAATTAATTTAGAAAAAATATAGTAATTTACTGATGTGGAAAATAAGAAATTTACTCTTACTCTTACTTTTACTTAAAGTACATTTAAAAGCATTTACTTTTGGATACTTAAGTACCTTTAAAAGCAAGTACTTTTCTACTCTTACTCGAGTAATATTTTGACTGAGCTACTTTTACTTGTAACGGAGTAAATTTTGACCAGTAGTATTTGTACTCTTACTCAAGTACTGGGGTCGAGTACTCTGTCCACCTCTGCACGCAGGTCTGGAAGCCAGCTGGAACATGTCCACCTTAGTTCAGTTACTGGAAGTTCATCATTTTATCTAGCCTGGCTTAGCTTATGCTAACGTATAATTCCAACTGGATTAATTCTCTTCAAATCTGTCCAAATATCCTGATTTCAAATGTCTCTACCAAATCGACACCCGCAAAGAGTAGCAACCAATGAGATGCAATCCTCCGTCGCTGGGCTCGCTACTCATGGGCCTAAACTGGTAGGTTTGATGGACCTGTGAATGACTGCGTCTACTCCTTATTTCTACTCTGACAGCACTCAATTATAGATGTCTTTGGCTAGTGGCCTGGCTAGTCAAATTGGAATCATGCTGAAGTGGCAGTCCAGTTGGCATCCTCTAGTTAGCCCTAACTATCTGCCTTCATACAGGAGTGTAAAGAACTGCCTCAGGCTTGAACGTTTTTATATCCTTCCATACCAACACAGAATCAATTGCAGCTGTCTCTTAGTAGACTACAGTTAACAATGTAACAAAATATATTATGTTGGGTTTGGTTTTCATTCACAGCTGCAAAGTTAGATCTTTTAGCATGGGGTTTATTGGAGATTGACCCGCTCTTGGATCCAGCCTCTAGTGGTCAGTTTAGGAACTGCAACTTTCTTAAGTTTGCATTAGATTCACAAGCAGGATGCATCTCCTTGGGTAAACCTCATGAGGGCTTCTGATTTTACAATGCAAACTTGTGCTTGTGTTGTTCTCTCAGATGTAAGTCGCTTTGGATAAAAGCGTCTGCTAAATGACAGTAGTAGTAGTAGTAGTAGTAGTATACAAAGGTTCCACACTTGGTATTAATGGATGAGTTAAACAAGATAACTTAAACATATTGAAACACAGATAACATCCTCAAAACTTTGTTTATTATAGACATCTCAGTTTCTCGTAAACTATAAAGACATTAAAAGAATGCCGTTTTATGGTGTATAAACATGATGCCAATTAGAGATGAGTTTGATTTATTGAGGTTTCCAGATCAAGCGGTGATCAAGGTTGATCTTAAAGCTAGTCTGAGTCACTGAAACCTGTGGGTCAAGTGATCCAAGGTATAAAAATAAGGCTGCCCTTTTAACATACCACCAATATGTGAAAAATTGTCTACATGACTGTCATACTGGTGCTTCATTCAGTGATCATTAAAAGCACAACTTGATGCACTGTCTTTGTAATTCAGACAGATTGCCAGCAGAATTGCACAAGAATTGAAATATGACTTTACTCTTGCATGAGCAGTGGTGGAGCAGAGCGTTCCAGGTTAAAGCCATTTATCTACATTATGATGTCATGATGAGATCCTTCCAACTGCAAAAGAAAAAAAAATAGGCTCCCAGTTAAACTCCCAGGGTAGCAAGACATCATAGTTTTGCATCCCCGTGTGTCTACATACACAAAGGCTGCAACCTCAAGCACTGTCTTCAAAAATGTAATGTTTACTGGCAGCTATGGTACCCTCTTAAACTACCATGAAACTATGAAGAATTCATGCTCTTTTATGATGAGCAGAGAACGTTAATAATATTTCAACACACCAAATATCAGTGTTTTCTGGTTGAACACAGAAGTAGTTTCAGCAACTGACCAGAACAACCCAGATGAATAATCCATGTAGCTTGTCTACACTACTAAATAGTGCAACTAAATAGTTGCAATGTCAAATTCTTGGTTTTAGACATTCAGCCCTGTCACTGTGTCTCACCTGGGTATATAAAAAGTATATCAAAGTAGAAATATCCAGGCTCCCCATCTTTATCAACACACAACTTCACATCATGCTGATGTACATTCAGAGTGGATTGTAGGGTGTAACACACATTGCAAATCAGGCATAGCCTGTGGGAAATGGAAGCTGAGTTGAGTTGAGTCGCTCCACTTTGCCCCTAAAATCGGCTGTGATGAAAAGAGTTCACAAGACATGGTTTAAAAGAATGTTTTCGACATATAGAAAATTGTATAAGCTTTAGCGGAAAAAAAGGGTTTAACTTGTCTCTATTTTAAACAGTTTAAGGGTGTACACCAAGACTCTGCGCAAATCTGAAATTACATTTCAGAAAAAAAGTTGTTAGCTCATTAAATCTTCTCTTATTTAAAGATACACAAGGACATACAGTATGTTACTTCTATGTTGCTGTTAGTGAACGCATTACAATCACAGCACGCCAATTTGTATGTGCCCAGTGGCAATATGGGGAATCTGGCAACAAGTATCTGCAAATTTGTTATATCTGGTGCATAAAGAGGCTCCTTAAGTCCATTAAGTAGTCTCTCCCTGGGGGGCAGTTATAGATTTGGTCTTGCACAGCTTGAGTAGGAACCCACTGAGGGGAGGAGATGGCTATCAGAAGCTGCAGGGCAGATGGGGGGTATCAATGAATGCAATGAAATGGGGTCTTCCTGTGAGGGAGTCTGAGGAGATCCTTGGGACAGCACTTTCATGTATTTGCTTGCTGTGTTTGTGGTTGGTTTTGCGATTAGAAACAGTTACCATTAGACCTCTGCACGCATATTGGCACACATCTGGTTATACTTCTTGTCAAACAATTGTACCTACGTACAGTGTGGCATTTCATGTGACCTTTTAATTTGATCCAAGATGAAGTCGGTTACTGGCTGCCATGTCTGCACACGCACTCGCCACCTGCAGTCCTCTTTCAGCAATTCTGTTGAATCATATTTCTGGCCACAGTAACAGTACAGATCTGTGACAATGCATGATGATAAGTGGCCTAATCTTAAAGCTTGGTGGACATAGCCATAAAGATTTTACAGCTCTGTTAAGAAAAGGCATTATCTTTGAGAAGAGTTAACTGTGCAAGTGGGGCCTCTTGCATCCACTCCTTGAAGAGCAACTTTACTCATAATTGTCTGCTGGAATTCACAAAAGTGTCAGGCTTAGTTAGATCAGGGAATGAGGTCTGCAGAAGTTCAGACCAGCCTTGTGTCACAAACACAGCATCGGTCTGTACACTAGTGGTTAAGCATGTCCTGGCACGTGTGTCTGCATTTGGGGGTGGTCATGCATTCAAACTGCATCAGTCCAACAGAGCTTTTTGCTATTCATCAAGGGGGTTGGTTTCGAGTTGCTGACCCGCCGGTGGAAATTAGGAAATTACACACTAGCACAAATAATGTTGACTGAAAAAAGTGCAAGTGTCCATTTCATTTATTTGTTCAGACTGTTGGTAAAGCCTGATGAAACTTGACTTCCACACTGAACAGTAGTGAGAATGAGCTGAGGCATGTGCATGTGTCTGTGTGGTCTCTGTCCCGTTCAGTACAGTACAAAGAACAGCTGCTTTTCAAAATGAACGGTGCAGTTGTAAATCTCGACTCTAAAGCACTCGTCTCCTCTCCTGAGGGCCCCACTAGCTGCTGATACAGTGCTTTTTAATTTTGGTAATGTCAACTTTTTTAGAGAAGATGTTGTAAAAATGGCAAAACAATCCAAATTTTGGTAATGTAGTTGTTAAAAACAATCTAAATTATAAGGAAACTGTTATTCAGAGGGACTTCAGTGCCAGTCCGTATTATCATTAACCCTTGTGACCTGTTTTCACATTTGTAGCATTGGTACCCTTCGTAATTCAGTGTATAATCCAGACAATAACCTCTAGTGTTCAACATAAAGTAATCCATTTCCTTTTAGATGGTTGGAAACTTCCCTGCATCAAAGGTCAAAGGTTTTGGATATTCTTCTCGACCAGTTATGTAGAATATGTGCACTGAATTGCTGCAACAAAGCTAGGGTAATAATAGAAAGAGGGAAAAAAAGTTAAGCCTTAGTCACCTGATGTGTAATCAGTTTTGTAGAGAACCACCTGAAAGATGTATGCATACACCGTCACACAGCTGTAATTTGTGACACAATTTACAGTATTATCATTCCATTGTTAGTGTTGACTTTATGTGAAGTTTCACTTAAAAATATGTCTTGTGGAGTAATAATAGGAAACCAGAGCTTTTATCAAGGCCAACCTCCTCCTTGGGCCTTCCAGCATCTCCAGCTTGACACTGACAGTGTCTGGTTATCCCTTGCTGGACAATAGACAGCAACGATGGCGATGCTTCTAATAGTGATAGGCCTGGAAGGACCTGCTCTCTTAGCAAATTGTGGCGCCATACCATTTGGTGGTGGTAATGCACCTTTATTATTGTTTGCCAACTGGTAGTAAATGAAAGAAGAATAAGAAGATGGTGTGGAAGAAGAGAAAAAACATGAAAAACAAACTGGAGATCAACATTTGAAGGAGCTCAGAAGATTGCTGTGTTTCTGTTTGCTGTTTGCATGCACTATGATGGCCACCATAAATAAGAAGAGGTGACCTGTGCTCAAAGGGGACATCGACACAGCTGAATAGCATCAGCTCCTGCCCAAAGCATATCCAAAGAGCATAGTCAACACCCTATTTATTGTCTTAGACCCCGTCCACACGTAGCCGGGTATTTTTAAAAACGAATATTTCCCCCCTCCGTTTATAAAAAAATTTGCATCCACACATAACCGAAGATCTGCGTTTTCGACCACATTCATAACCTGTAGATCATCTGCGGCTCCCGGGAAGCTGCACCTCCGCGGGCTCCGCGGCGGCTCCGCGGGCACCGTAGGGTGCGCGTTGCCGCGTACCCTACGGTTGTAGGCTCTGTGTCGGTGTAACGCAGTAAGCGGTGGTCAAGACCAGAGACCATTTATTTAATAGCTTGGAGAACAGATGCTGGATCATCTGTAGTAAACAAAAGGCGCACGTCAGAGCAGATTTGTTGTTGTTTTGGCGCATAATGTGACGTTCGAAAACGCAAAACTCCGGTTGTGTGTGTCTACACGCATCTACATAAACAGAGTTTTCAAAAATCTTCACTTTGCCCGGAGTTTTTTTAAAGCTTCGTTTATTTGCGTTTTCGTGTGGATGACAGGTCAAAACGTAGGAAAATATCTCCGGTTTAGCAGATATCCGCAGATATCCGGCTACGTGTGGACGGGGTCTTAATCTACCACGATTCAATGTAGTTTATTTTTTAAATTCTAAAATCAATTTTGATGAGATACTGTTGTTTATGTAAAGAATCTGAGTACCTCTTCCATCGCTGCCAATAGTACAAAAGATTTCCAGGGCAGTGCTAAAGTACCTAACCCTAGGTATTGGCTTATTTCAGCCCCGAATGAGTTCCCAAAAATCTTGCTGCAGTTCCTGGTAATGGAGATTTGCAACATATTTCACTGCCCAATAAATCTACCCTGGACCCCTGTCAATGGAAACACACCTATAGGAAACATGGAAGCAAAATATGACTTCTACTACATTGTTTTCATTATTTAGGTTCAATTTCACAACAAAATTAATAGGAGTGTTATTCTTATGTGCTGAAGCCAAACGCAAGGACAAATCCCTTTCCAAGAAATATACAATTTAATTTTCAGTATATACAAAGCCGGTGTCCTGAGGAAGGAAAGAGGTCAGTTTGAGCAAAGAGGACAGAGCAGAACAGCGCAGCCCACCCATCGCAGTCCAACATGAGGAGGGCAGATGTACAGGGCTGATCTGGGAGAACAAAAGGTTGATCTAAATAAGAGCCAGCTGATGTTGCTGTTTCTCTTCGCTTCTCTTTTCTGGTTCTCTCGCTCATTTTTGTAGACCTCCATCACTAATCCTGTCACGTTACTTGACCTTTGACTTTGTTTCTATATTTTTTCAAATTTCCCATCCCCTAATTTTCTTCTCCTGCGTTAAGCAGGTGTATTTGAGGCCAATCTCAGGGGAGCAGGTGAGCTATAAATCCATAACAGCTCTGACATTTCACAGTCTCTGGTTTCAATTTGGTCTGATACCCTGCAATCAGTCACTCCTGTTCTTTTCCTTCCCCTGTTCACTGTTCTGATTCTGAACACAAGTCCAAAATCTTGCGAAATATCTTAGCCGGAAAAAATTTATATCCTGAGTTCTGCAAATATTCACATTGCAGCCATTGATTTTTATATGCAGCAGTGCTAAACTGGCACACTTTTTTAATGATAGCATGATCCGACTGAGGGAGAATCATTGTTGCCAGCGTTAAGTACAGCCCTGAGAAGCACAGGTTCCCACTCGGTTCTTTCATGTCAAAGCATATCGATTTATTCATATTCATACTGCATTTTAAATTGTCTGAAAGGCCTGGGCCTGGAGATGAACTGGCACCACAATGTGAGAGTTATAATTTTAAAAGATTTTACAACAACAGGTGGATTTTACATAAGCAATTTTTTTTAAAGTTGTTTACCCCTAATTACACTTTCTTAGTAATCAGAGGTAAACAGATATCACTTACAAACTCTGTGATTACAAAATGAATCTATTAATGTATTAGTTAACACTCTACTTACTTGCTTGGTTTGGCCCATCTGTAATAAAGGGGGATTTCCTTCAATTTTAGCAATCTCAAAAATTAATTCTCGCATGTAGCAAAGGGTTAAGATTTGAGGGAAGTTTGTTCTAGTTGCACGCATTAACTTCACCACTAGATGTCACTACAGCACACAATCACAGCTTTCAATTCTTAAACCTTTTCATGTAAAATGATACATAGGCTACAATATTTGCATAATGTGAATTACTTCTTTCCTATAATGGGTGAAAATTAACTATACAGCCTCGGATGAACAAAAACACATGACTTGTATAGCATGTCATTGTTACTAAACTAAACTAAATGCAAAAACTGTGAACAAACAAAGTACATCCTATGATTCACTAGTGTGTAGAATCACTTTGAGCAGAAATAACTTGAAGTAAGTCTTATTTGTATAATGTTCTCAGTGCCTCACATACTTGTGAAGGAATTTTGACTCACTCTTCTTTAGAGGGTTTCTTCAGCATGTTGAAGATTTTTGGATTTTGTTCATGTACAGTTCTCTGAAGTTTGCATTTATTTTCTTGTCTTTCAGTCCATCTCTTATATCTTTTTCTGGCGCATGATCTATTAATGACCAAATATTAGCTGTTGGACATAGGGCCTCACATTTAATTTTAGATTTTTTTTTATTCACAGAGAATTTTTTTATTCAATAACTGCAAGTTGTCCAGGTCATGTGATGGCAAGACAAACCCAAGTCATCACCTCCTTCTGCCATAGTTGCTATGAGGTGTTTGTGCAGATATGCTGATATGCATCCCAACTGGATCTTGTTTGTACGAAGGACTTTATTTTGATTTAGTTTTTTAGACAGGAATTGTTGCCTCATAGCAAGAATGTTTCTGGTTCAACTCCGAGCATGAGTTTTTTTATGTGGAGTTTGCATGTTTTCCTTGTGCTTGCATGGGTTTTCTCCAGGTACTCTTGCTTTCTTCCACAGTCCAAAAACACGTCTGTCGGTTAATTAGTGATTCTAAATTGTCCATAGGTTATGTGCATGTGTCTCCCCATGATTGCAGGGTTGCATCAGGAAGGTCACCTGGCCTAAAACGTATCAAACTTCTCTGCTGTGGTGATATGGGGCCTGTTGTGTAAGAAATGTAGTATTTGGGTTTCTTACAATTGCTTTCAACATTACACGGAATAACCTTGGGGTGAAATTGCTTGGATGTTCACTCCTGGGGAAGATTGGCAAGTGTCTCTATTGTTTTTTACTTCTGAATAATCTTTCTCTCTGTTATATGATGGACTCTAAGTTGGCTGGAAATAGTGTAATAACTCTCCCCACATTGATCATCACCAACAGTTGCTTATCTAAGATGCTCACGTCTTTCCTGTTTGTGGTATGGCTTATGGCTTCTTCATCGCTGGTCTTTTGTTAGTAAGAATGTTAAAGGATATATATTACGTTTTTATTATTCTTTTTCAATATTTTCCACAATTCCCTGTCATGAAAATTAAACATCTGTGAGACTCTTTGGTCAAAATACCACAGGGATAGAGAACAAGAGCATAATATCCACCCCGTCGTTAAACTGCTGTTCATGTCAGCTGGTTTTAGAGTGTGGAGTCAAGCAATCCTCTCACCCGTCTCATTATGTGTTGTTTTTTTTTAGTTTGAGACTGGTATTGCAACACTTCCAAAAAAACTACACTATCCAATTCAGAGATACAGTAAAGGAATAATAATATAAAGACAGGTGAAGATATACATGGGAAAGGTGGATGGATTTACCCAGATATGAGTCTATGATGTCATAGTATCCAGCAAATTTGAACAGCCTATCTGTGATGGAGTCTTTGATCACTTCAAAATACAATAGAATTTGTTTCAAATATTATTTTTCATAGTTAATTTAATTTCTTTTTAAAAATGTAATTGATTTAAATTGCAGTCATTCATCACATGTTTTCTTCTTTGCTCTCAAGCAACAAAAACTATTTTTGTCTTAATCTACTACGTAAGAGATTCAATGTAGTTTAAAAAAAAATACATTCTAAAATCAATTTTGATGAGGACACTGTTGTTTATGTAAAGAATCTGAGTACCTCTTCCATCACTGCCAATAGTACAAATGACTAACGCAAAGAACCAGGTCTCAAGCTGTGTGATCTTCACCATGTCCTGAATCTTGGCAGTAACCGGCTAGAAGATGCAGTCCAAAGGAGTCCAGACACTGATCTCAGCCTCGTTGCCTCTTGCTATGTTTAAGATCTCAAGAGACCACGAGAGGGCCTGTCCATCACAGTCGGAGTAAGTCAAAGTATACTGAGAGCTGACCTAAGAGCAAACTTTCACTCTGACAGTTCAGGACAAATGCCAGCCTGCAGACCGCAGCATGCCAGCTTTTGCTGGACCGCTTGAGGTGGCTGAAACACAACTATTGTTAAAATATAGCCTGAAATCTGCTGTTCTTCATCAATAAAATGTTTTCATTTTGATGCTGACAGTCTCTTGCAGTTTCCTGACAACTGGCTGGCACTTGCAAAGACTTATATATGGAGTTGGTAGACTCAGGTAGTTATTCCACCAAGGGCAGTCTCTGTAATAAAAGCCCTGGACAAAGAGTCATGATAAAATCTCACAGTATACACTTCGGATTTGAAGGGGACGTTTCCTATCTTGATGTTTTTAACAGATATGCTAGCTTAAGGGGATATTACTGTGACATGACACGGTGTTCTCAGTGAAGCAAAAAATATTGCTCCCACTTCTCTTGATCTAAAATCAAGATAGTAGTTTGATTCAGGACTTAATACAGCTGGAAATGAAAGGCAGTTGACACATTCTTGGGGCTCCAGAGTCATTCAAACATGCCTGCGGCGCTTTAACAAAGCCACAGCATGACCTAGCTTTGACTGCAGTGAGAGCTTCTGAAAATGAGCAAACAGGAATTACAGTAAATGAAATGAGCTGAATATTTAGAACGCAAACAGTTTTTCCTGTTGACTAAATATGAGCTTTTACACCACCACTGTTATTCAGTGATTATACACCAGGACGCATGCTTCAAACGTGTGTCAGCGATTTGATTTTCACAAGCAATTATAACGATGACTGCTTAATCAATGAGTCACAATTTCTTCCCAGTCCATGACCACGTGTCAGCCAGTGCACTCAGATTTGTTTAGACGCCTGGCATGTAGAGGTAGTCTGTTCTGGGTTCACTTGTTTGTACATGAGTGTATGTTTATGAGAACTATCTGTCACATCCTGTTGATGTACTCATCCTAGGATTCTCTATTTGTACAGTAGCATGCTTTCCTATCAATTTATTTTGAGTCATATAATTGTTGCTCAACTGATAATGTGGAAAAACATCCGTTTTAGTCATTCCAGTACTAGTACAAGCTTCTCAATGACTATGTCATGCTTGAAAACTTTGAAAATTTGGTGTTGCTTTTGTTACAAACACAGCTAGACACGGAGCAGGTGGCTACAAGGAAGAACAATGTGCATCAGTAGTCTAACGACACTGATTGTTTTTTAATCATCTGCATTAAATTTATCCAGCAAATTGTAAATTGAATTCAACTCACCTATTCTACAACTCAGTTCAACAACTCAGCTAACTGGATTGCAACAGAGACACACGTGATGTGCAGCATCCAGATTAAGGTGAATCCTTTAAAGCTACACCAGGGATGTTTTATACACACAGTTTTACTGGTAAATGATAATGTAATTAATGCTTTAAAAGTCAAATACAGTTGTTTAGCCAAATTAGATGTTTCATTAATTTTAATGTTTTATTGGTTGAACACTCTATCGTGATCCTGTTTGTCTTTATCTTCATTATAGTTCAGCGTTTTCTTTTTAGCTATTTAAGCCATTCTGGTATCAAAATGTTCAGATCATTCAACTTGTTCCTGTTATGACTTTTGGTCCTTCAAATTCTTTAACTTGTTAAGATATTCTCAGATGATATCTACAAAACATGAGGCCCATTGAAATATCCATCCATCCATCCATTTTCTATACCTGCTTTATCTTTTGCAGGGACTCTGCTGGAGTCTATCCCAGCTAATCGCAGGTGAGAGGCAGGGGCTCACCCTGGACAGGTTGCCAGTCCATCACAGGGCCACATATACAGACAAACAACCAGACACACTCACACTCACACCTACAGGCAATTTAGAATCATAAATTAACCTAGTATGTATGTTTTTTTGGACTGTGGGAGGAAGCCGGAGTACCCGGAGGGAACCCACGCAAGCAGGGGGAGAACATGCAAACTCCGCACAGAAAGACCCTGCCGGGCCCAGGAGTCAAACCGGGGACCTTATCGCTGTGACGCAACAGTGCTAACCACCAAGTCACCGTGTTGTCCCCCGTTGAAATATAAATCGTCAAATCCTTGAAAAACATCCACATCTTTCAGGCCTTAACACTCCAGCATACTTTCAGCTAGGCACACCATTTAAACTTTAAACTAGTCACAACACTTTAAACTCTAACCATTGGATTCATCTTTTTAAAATATTTTTTTCTTTGTGAAATATTACACTTTAGGTTTTGTGAAAGATTCAGCGTTTATAATGGATTTTATTTGCAGACTGATCAGGAATGCATCAAAAACGTGAGAGCTCTCACGTTTTTGATGCATTCAAAATGATGAATGCAAAAAATATGATACATTGATGAATTGATGCATTCAAAAAATAATTAAATTAAAGCTAGCTCACTATTATCTTTAATTTAATTATTTTTTTCTTGTCATCAGGTCTTTTTATCTTTCATCTTACAATTTAATTATGTAAGATGAACACATAATTATATGGACCTTAATAAAAAAAATGTCAACAAAGACAATTAATATAGGCAAACTGAATATAAATATTTTATGTAAAGTACACAACTGTCCTTATTAATTTTTTGAGTGTACTTTCACGTGACACCATTTAAACTTTAAACGAGTCAAAGACTTCAGACCACAACTTATTAAAGCCATGTTTTGATTTACAGTCTGTGAGAAATGGCAATTTAAGTTTTATGATTTTTTGAGAAATTTTCCCGCCAAATGTACACTCCAGCTCATGATGTCATCCACTCCTCTCACGTAGGGGACTAATCTGAAGAATTCTGTCGCAAACCTCTCAGTCCACATCTTTCACTCACGCCCCACAGATTATATATCAAAACATAGTTACTTTTGTTGGCTTTCACAAAAAATATTACTCTAACCTCAGGATTAAAACTCCTGCCAGCTTTAAAATTAAATTGTTGCGTTCAGAAAAGACATCTGCCATTAATGGTGAATGAATATTGTTGATATGTCTTGGCATTTCCGCACAGTGACTATTTATTTGATGCCTCGAAATCGCTGAGTCATTCCAGCAGAGGTGCTTACGTAGTGGCGTTCACTAACATTTCCGTAAAATTGGTCACCAGTTTTACTCCATTGGCCTTTACACACTGGTCCAAGTAAGAGAGGAAAATCCCATAAATGTGTGTCCTTACATACACCAGAACCGAAGTGTGACTCTACGTCGTGTGCGTGAAAAAAGACAGACAGGGTCAATCACGTTCATTGCGCTCATATTAATAATAATTAAGGAGAAGATGCTGTCTGCTTTCTTCATATTGTTTCGGCCCTTTTAACAGGAGCGTAGGTAAGCATGTGTGGAGAAGTTGACCGGGAAGGTTTGAGCACTGTAACTAGAGCGATTCAGCTGCGTGTGCAGCATCAGTACAGTAAATGAAAACTCTGCAGCTTCTCCAGCTGGAAGCGTCCAGGTCTCCTCACCAGCTGCTGTGTCATTTGTGAGCGGGTTTTATACCAGCACTGCTCGATCCTGGAGCGAAGTGCGGCTCTGTGCTTAGGACTATGGTCGGCACAAGTCCAGTGTGATCGGAAAGTTGTTAAATTCTCACACTTTAAATTCTCACTCGGTTACGGAATGCGGGGATGGCCCTAACGTACACGGCCGGTCTCTCCATTTTCACACCTTTTGGTCTACCTTGGGTGGCGGGAAAAAGAGGAAATATAATTTTATGCCTTTCCAGAAATTGGCCCTCACATACAGGCAGCATGACCGGCAAAGGTTCTGCAAAGAAATGCCCTGTCGTTTTCCTGCTACATTTTCTGCTCCTCTCAGTCCTTCTACAACTTTGTGCTTCAGTAAATCATAATGAGTTTTATCTTTCAACATTTCAAGAATTCTGTGTTATTTCAGCACGAATTCAACTACATGTTTACATCCTTCTTTCTTTAGCTAATATTCCCATTTTGAGGTCATTTTTCTTTTCTTGGGCTTTTCTTCCCATCTGTAGATCTTTTTTTTCTCTCCAGCTGATTTCCCTCATCTTCTTTTCCTCAGCTCATCTTCCTGTCTTCAACCTATCATCTTCCCATCAGCTTATCCTTTTAAGTCAGCATATCTTCCTCTCTCCCCCCTAACGTCTCTTCAACTCATCTTCTCTTGAGCTGATCTTCCTGTCTTGAGAGCTTTCTCCTTTTCTTCACTTAATTTTCCTGTCTTCAGCCCATCTTCCTCTCTTCAGATAATCTTCCCCTTTTTAGTGCCTCCTCCTAACTCCAACCCCTCTTTCTCTTCTTCCATAGATTAAAAAGTTTTCAATCTTCTGAGCTGCATTTACCCTTTTTCACATTTCAATCTGACTTTAGCAATTCTCTTCTCCTTCTCTTCTTCCTCTTAGGGTTCATTTTAAGCTTTCAGCTTCTTTAGCAATTCAAAAGGTTTTTCACCTTCTTCATACAGCCAAACTATTTTATTTAGGATTAACACTACTTCGGTTATCACGCCTTCTGTTTATCACTTTCAGCCACTTGCTAAATTAAATCATTCTGCTAGAGCTTTGGCTAAATTCTTCAACTCATCCTCCTCTTCTCAAAACAGTTTCTTTCTTCAGACGATCATCCTGTCTTCAGTTCTTCTCTTTAGCAAATATTCCTCTTTTCACTGCCTCCTCCTGTATTCATCTCCTCTTTTCATAGGCCTATGTCTAAGTTACATTTCCATATTTGTTTTAAATGTTTATCCGACTTTAGCAACTTCTTTTTATTTTCAGCAGCAGTTCTATTTTTTCCGCAAAGTTCAGCTCTCATTCAACACTTCAGTGTTCAACCCTGCATTTGCAAAGGAAATGCAGCCTTTTTCTAGTTAAAAAAAAAAAAAAAAACATCCATTCATCTATTACTCTCTTATTCCTATTCAGTTAATTTACATTAATGGAAATTCATAATCTTGTAATGGCCATCCTTCTTTCCTCATCTCTAAACAATACAACCAACTCCTGCATATGCATTTCCTTCAGATTCCTGGGTGCCTTATAGGAGCTGGTCCCTCGCACTGACTTTCCCTCTATGACTTTATTGACATGGATGTGGTCCTTGGATTTCTTGTAGTCTTTGTTTCCAACTTTGAGTCTGTTGTCATAACAATGAAGCTACTTTTATTTTATTTATTTATTTTTAATAGATTCCGAAGCGTACTGGCGATATGCCGAACAAAACAGTCTGGTTTGTCTCATCATACATCAACAAGTTGCAGCATCGATCATTGCCAGATTTTTTTTTTAACTTCTCATTAAACAACAAAAAAGTATTCAGTTAAGAAACTACAATGAATATAATTAAAATAACTAATAGTTTTACAGGCACAAATGAACACATTTTCACACACGATGTTTTGTAATTGTTGTTTTCTCTTTTCTTCCAGAAATACAGTCTCTTGCCATAAACAGGAATCTGTTTTAGCTAACTTTTATTAAAAACAACCCAACTGCTATTTAGATAATAGACCACTAGCAGAGCCCTGGCAGAAATGTATTATTGAGGCTTTAAAGGTTTTTTTTGTCATGTACGGATGTTGTGTAAGGGGTTATAGTTGAAGATTGTGTCTGAGCCCCTTGAAGTCTTTTGGGTTCATAAGGGCGGATATTGCAGAGGCTGAGACTAGTGGGGGTGACCACCTTGTTGGAGTCCTACCTCCCACCAGCATGTGTGTGTGTGTGTGTGTGTGTGTGTGTGTGTGTGTGTGTGTGTGTGTGTGTGTGTGTGTGTGTGTGTGTGTGTGTGTGTGTGTGTGGGACAGAATGCCTCGGACCAAACCACATTTGATTTTTATACGCTTGTGGCTAACAGAAGCCAGATGTAGCCACCTACAGGGAACTTAACATTGAAATGGCCATTAATTTCTCTTTCTCACTCTCTTTAATGATGTGTGCATGCATACTTAAATGCATGATTATGTTTGAGTGAAAACAGGCAGTCAGCCACAGCAGCACCAGTAAGCTACTCCTCCACCAGCTAACAGAGCCGGTGCGACTTTGGCAGTTATTAATGCCGTGCTGTCTAGCATTGTGTGCTAACACAGCATATACTACTCCTCTGAAATTCCCAACTATACGTCTCTTTAGAATGAATGGTCTTCTGGACCACGAGTGCACTGAACCGATTTGAAATGAGAAGCAAGGTGACACCTCAAAAATGTGCCAGAAGAACCGCAATTTTGGAAGTATACAACAAATAACCATCAACATTTTCCCTGTAACTCCTATCCAGAACCACACCTCCAGAACACATGAAGGTATTAATTTGCACCGATAGTAACTTCGTCAAAGTTAAAGTAAAACATATGCAGATAGGCTAACTGAAAGCCTGGGATAAACAGGGCTTACCTTATGTTCAGTCATAGCATCAACCACCTGATCCATGTACCAAAACTAAAAAGATAAATTGACAATTACATGTCTTATAAATTCAACCATCATGGCATTAGTCTTCAGTCCCCTTTCTGTTCCCTCAATTGCTGCCATAGAGTATTAACTTTTACGTCTTGCAGCATACAGAGGTTTTTTTTTCTTTTAATACAGACTTTCCAAGACAATACAGACTGTACAGTAAGCTACTGTTATTTTTTGACACACAGTTGTTTTGCTATGCAAGTGCAGTTTTCTGGCATTACCACTGAAAACTTCTGCTTTTACTTGCTTTTCGCGGCCGCTGCGCCTTTCCTCCAAGTTTACCGGTTTCCTACTTGAGTGTGATTAGCACTGAAACAAGAATAATTTCTGGCTCATTGGCAGAATGGGTGACAAATTATTTTCCTCAGATTGGTATGTTTTATAGATTATCCAGCTTCCACAGATGATACATGTTTTCTCATATTAATCTCAGAATACTTACACGGTCATTTTTATTGGAATGTAAAAACCAGTTTGACCAATAAATAAAAGTAATGTCTTAAAATAATGACCTATTCTACCTTCAAAATTAGTTGAGAACATTATATTTCTTATAAATATATATTAAGTGTAATTTCAAAAACTGGATTGGGTGAGTTTTATTTCCTGACAGTTTGTTAAAAATGTATTATTGTTACATGAGATTACTGTTAAATTTGTTAATCAACAGTAAATAAACCAATTTAAAACAGCCCTAAAATAAACATACATGGTAGTGAAATTGTTTGGACTGCGAAGTGTACTAAAGTAATATTTAATTAAGTAATATCTTCAGGCTGTCTTCTTTAAAATGGATATGAATAAATTGGTGCTACAAAAAGAAGCAAAATGCAAAAGAGCAGCAACTGAGAAAAAGAGAGTGTTAATTGAAAGCGAATGTGCCTGTTCTGGCTGTTGGTCTGAGATGGGCCGGAGTCCCACTTGGCTTCCACTTCAAAAGCCCTGCCCGCCTGACTCAAGCGCACCTGCAGCCGGTTAAACCCTGCTCTCATCACTCAGGGCGTGGAGAGACCTCTCCCACAACTTTGAGCCCTATCCACATATCTTTTTGCCAAAGACCGACAATGGCCCGCACTCAAGAATGTAACCTAAAATACCAGGGAGCCCGTACAGCTTTGACCGCAGAGATGAACGTCAATCACATGAGATGACAGCTCACACAGCATCTATAGGGCAGGTCCGTGCCACCTACATTGCGGGTCACACAATGTATATACACCCAGGACACAAGTATGCAGAAGTCGAAAAGACAACAATTAGAGAAGAATAGGTGTCTGTTTTACATTTAATGTGTAGAACCATAAAATTGTTAACCTTTAAGTTTACCTCAGAGGTAAACATACAGGTAAATTATATATGCACAAATGGGCTATGAAATAATATTTTCAAACAAATCTATATTGTGTCACTATCCAGCTCAAATTTCCCCTAGAATAAACCATTTTTTCTTAAGTTTCTCTTCCAGTCTTATTAGTGTTTTTGCCTTTACTGTGTGCAGATAGCTTAAATTCAGACAGCTACAACAACATTGAAAATAAATCCTTATCAGAGCAAACATTTTGACTTGTTGCACCAGAAAAATACATATTCCATTATTAACATCAATAATCAGCCATGTACTTTTCCAATAACCCTACTAATGTAATCTGTCCACAATTAATACCATAATCCATTTGCTGCATCCTGTAAAAAGACAAATCTAACATTGTATGAGATTTCTTAGAGGGTTTTAACATTACCTTGGCATGTACCAGGATAAAGCTCACCTCAATTTCCAGTTTTCCAAACTATAATATAGAGCAGTGTCTCCCAACCTGGGGTCTGGGCCCCCCCTGGGGGGGCGCCAGAGATCTCTGGGGGGGGGGGGCGCGAAACTTTGTCTGCTTTGAGGATATGCAGTTGTTAAAATTATATTTACACATGTTAAATAAATAAAAAAATTTAATTTTTTTAAAAATACTAAGTTGTTTATCAGGATAAAAACTTAAAAACGTATTATTATATCATTATTCAACATTTAATCATACTACTACTCCGACAGGTTGTTAAAGGAAAAATGTTAAAAAATGTTGCTCTCATATTAAAAGAGACATTTTTCAGAAATATTTTTATGTCCTTGCAATTATTTTTTGTGTGTATTTTATACATTGGTGACACAACAGGAAGGTGAGAAAAACAGAGTACAGGGTAAACCAAAGAGAAATGTATCAAAAAAACATAATTAATGTTCATTTTTTCAATTAAAGGTTCGTAACAAATAACTTTACTCTTTTGGTGCTAGTACGTACGGGTCGGGGGGCCCGGCTGGTCTTAGACACAAGTAGGGGGGGCTCCATTGAAAAAAGGTTGGGAACCACTGATATAGAGGACTGTAAGGTAATGAATAACAAAAATTACTATAAAGAATGCAGGTTATGATCTGTAGACGAATGGCTTGCCACATGAAACAGAAGTAAAGCTAGAAACACCAAGTTACATCTACCGATCAACAGAAAACCCTAAAGGGATAGAGATGTAGTTGCTTTTAAGACACTTTGTAATTCTAGGGTTTTTTCAAAGCTATTTTGGTTGATCTTGGCCAAAACTGGGGACAGGGGATCTAAAGAGGTTGATAACACTTCCTAAAATTAATCAAACAATCCTTCAAATTAATTTGACACCAATATTATAATATACATATATACCTACATATACCTGTATATGTATATAAATATATATAAATCCTTGATACCACTTTAATTAGACATATTTCTGCACACAATGATACCGTAAAGCTTCAAACTCTACAACTTCAAGTTATCATTAGCCTTCAACAACTAAATATTGAATATGGAAGACAACTCTTGACACCACTTAAATGGTAGTTGCACAAGTTACCCTCATTTAATGTATATACCAACAGCATGCTCTGTCTCTGATACTGTTCCGTATCGGTCTGACCAGTCAGATCACTACAAAGAGGGGCTGCAGATACCAGTTCCACAAGGGAGCAATCATCAGCCACCTCCTCATGGATGCTATTAGGCTGTGTGCCATGAATGAGTGAAACATCCACACCCCCTTGATATACAGCGTTTATATCATAAAGTCATTGTGACTGGATGAATAAATCAAATAGTATCAAAGAGAGGCAAACTGATCTCAGTTACAAAACAAACAAACAAAAAACCAAGTGGCAATGATGTAAAGATCACAAGAAAGTCAATTACAACCAAGTATCGACAAAGAATGATACAGATCTTGAAGAACCAGCTGGGGAAGAACAAGTCTAAGCATAAGCACTTACACTCTGGCCAAAGGGAGAAGATGGGCATCACTGATGTCAAGACAAGAAAGGTCCTCATTATTGATGAAGGGTTTACTATTAAGTCCAACACCATGAGACTGTACACTTAAAGTGGAGGGAGGGAGGAGGTCAGGAAACAGTGATCTTCTGAACCACTCTACAGAATGAAAAACAAAGATCCAGAGTCATTCTGGAAGATGGACCCCAGAGGAGAAAGCGTTATGGAAGGAGAGGCCTTTAAATAGTATGTACTAAAGGTTGGGATTAATGGCTGGTCTCAAAGACAGCACTGAGGGACTAATCATGGGACTTGAGCTCAAAAGCAAAAGAAACCAGGGTTTACCTCACCAGACATGGCACCAGCGGCAGGAGCTGTGCAAAGTCAAGTCAGAGACAATCCATCATACAGTAGGTGTAACATGCAGACAAGTATAACATACATAGAACACAATAACCAGTTGCCTGGAAGTCTGAAATCCGTCAATGAGACAGAAGTTTCAGCAATCATCATAATAGATACTGTATTTCCAAGGGTGGTGGAGAAGGAAAAAGATAAGACCCAGTTGGACTTAAAGATTCAGGCTGTTGCACCAGTGATGCTTACACAGCTGGAGATTGTGCTGGTCAACAAGCTCAAGAAGTCTGCAAGAGTGATAGATGCCGCAATCCCAAGTGATGGCAGCATCAAGAGAAAATGTGCCCTACAGTGACACTTGTGGTAATTAGTCCAGAGTATTAGAAACACAAGGAACAGCTTAGTGAGACAGAAATGGCCAATACTGCCACAGTCATCAAGCACAGAACTGAACCATCTGAGCTGCGAGTCGTTTGATTAATTCAGATTAAAAGCAGCCACTATGACCAAAAATGGCTACATTTCGTCCGTGTTTTCTATTTGCAGTGATACAGAAAAGTATGCCACTGTGTTTTTAAGCTACACATGGCTTTTTAACTGTAGATGGCCTGAAATTTAGTAACGAATGTAATTTGTGATTGCAGTTTTGCTATGTCATCCAGTGATGTCTCTAACATGAAAGAAAGTCATTAACTATATAACTGTTGTACTTTTTCTTGTGCTTTCTGCACAGATGCATTAAATGCAAGCTGCCAGTGAGTTTGTCTTTATCCTATGCTAAAAGTTGACACAAAGAAAAGAACTGTTGGTTATTTCACTGATTCACTGCTCACAATGCTACTTCAGCTAGCCACCATGTGACCTGCAGTGTACGTCACACAGACAGTTCCATACTGAAACAGGAAACTACTCAGCAGAAACTCAGTTCCACTCAGAAGCAGCAAGGACTCGGCCTCTGCCCTACAGCTGACCAGCATCCAGAAAGGTACATTTCAAGTATGATTAATTAAATGCTGTACCGTATATATATATATATATATATATATATATATATATATATATATATATATATATATATATATATATATATATATATATATTTAATCCATCTCTCATGTCCATAATTGTTATTATTATTCATCATCACTTTATTAATCCATGCTCTGAAAGTGAAACATGCCTGTTTTCTCAGACAGATGCCTTAAAGCTGTTGAATGTTAAAAAGGCCACATCTATCTTAAGATCCCATTGATATATATTCTCTATGACTTTCCCTACTCTTTTAATCTCAATGTGTGTACTGTATGTGTGCGTGTGTATGTCATTAATGTGTGACCATCCTGTCACAACCATGCAGCATGACAGCATCTTCCAGCGAACCTGTAACATTCTGTTATAAAGTTATCACGATCACATCCTTGGGCAATTGTGGTATAACATCCATTAATACCAGGCTGTCCCGGGATTAAAGAAAGGCTCACAAGTATTCAGAGCTTATCCCTGTGTAGGCCAACCATGATGTAACATAAGGGTACATAATGTAGAATGTATGAGCATGGAAAAGACTTTTTCTTTCTTTCTTCTTTTTTTTGTATCTCTGCAAGAACAAACTTTCTCAGTGCACATGCCTTCTGTTGCACTTTTTGCACGGGGTGAAAAGTGGTTGACAACAGACTCCGACACCTTCTCTGAATTCCAGCCAAACGCTTCAGAAGCTTCTGGAGTTTGAGCGCCGCTGTATTAGTTCAGGGCAGTTTATCTCTGCTGGCAGATCTAAATTTACAAGATAATAAATTATCACGCTTCTATTTGTCTGGCATGCACATTGTGGCCTAACTGTCCTGGAGCGCTATATATTTTTAGGGCCTGTGTTGTATTCTGACCTTTTATTAGCTTTATATATAACGGTACAGGATTTTCAGATGATCATCAACTCCACAGCCTTGGGGGCCTTATCGTTTTAATCTTTAACAGCTATTTAACATGTGGAAATTATGGCAGCATTAAATCAATCCCTTGTCTCTGCTTGACATTGTGATGGACTGGCAACCTGTCCAGGATGTACCCCGCCTCTCAGCGTGGATAGGCTCAGTCCCCCTGTGACCCTAAATAGGATTGAAGCGCGTACGGAAAATGAATGAATAAATCAACTGCCAATATGTCATCTTGCAGGAACTCAAACATCATGGATACAAACCTAATGCAAAAACAAAGCACTGCTCATGCTTTCAGTTAATGACTATGTTCAGGTTCTTATCTCAAGTGACCTCTAGTGGCCATGTTAGTACCATGCGACTTGATGCAACGGAAGTTGCAAGGTGTTGGGTGGAGGTTGGAGATGATGGATTGTTTTTTGTTGGGTTTTTTTTATGGAGATGATGGATTGTGATAGAAAGTCAGCAATTCATCCTGTCTCCTGCCAAAAGTCAAATCTTTTTTTATAACCAAGAGTGGGATCTTTATACTACATATGTTCCATCATTGCCTTCTAAAGGATGTACATGGTACGATCAGACTAAAGCAGAACATTTTATCAGAGATTTTGTGATCTTGTCATGAGAGATCCTCATTATGAATCTGAAATCCCAGTGCTAACCACACAATGTGACTGTGTATGAACCAAACACAGTTTTCCCCAACAAAATGAGAACAATGCTTTGACGAATTGTACATCCCAACTAAAGTCAGCACTTTCAGTCAAGGCTGGCGCACCAGACACTGACCACTGGTATAACCCTGCCCCTTATTCTCCTCACCGTATACTTTTTACATGTTGCTCTTTTCAAGATCCTCCATATTAAAAGAAGCCGCAGTGTGATGCCTGAAGGTTTGATGCCTTACTGACCCCTTCTAAAAGCCAAGCCTGCTTGGTTCTTTTGGTTGTGAAGATTTACAAAGAACAAAACTTACAACAGTTGCCAGGGACATTCTTGCATGTTTGCTCAACAGAGCCAGCGAAATTAGTTCCTCACTGGCACCATTTTCAAGGGGCACTGTTGTTGTGTCTTTGGCTCAGTGGAGTCTAAGACGGATATGACTGGTTTAATGAAATACAAATGAATGGAATTATTTTCCCAAATACCGTGATTTTACGGCTCTGCAGTTGGGCTGCCTTGAAGTTATAATCATTTCATCATGAAATGATCATGAAATCATTTTCTTGCCAGATACCTGTCTTGTGTTCTATCAAGTCTGTAACAATCATGCCAATGACAACCTTCTGTACTTGATGTTGTTACCAATTTCCCCAAAACTTCAGTTTACCAGTTATTTCAATCCAAACCATCAGTTCGTCTTAAACTTAACAAATCTTAACAAACCTTAACCGTAAACACTATAATATGGATTTGTGAGGGGAGAGATTGTGAAAGTTTTGTAAGGGACAAACCATTTATATTGTGTTGCCAGTAGAAAGAATGTCTAAATTGTGAAAACAAAGCACTTTGCTTTATTTGGACCCTGACATCGTATTAATGTTGAGGATGTAGCAGTTAACCTTAGATTCCCAGCTTCCCTGACTTGTTTCAGCTCACCACTGTGTCATTGTCCCTTTTCCACCTGTTCCCCTTGTGTAATGTTGGTGCAGTGACCTGGCCAGGGCTGTCCTCCCTCGCTCAGCCTGTCAGGGGGGGATGAGAATATACACTGAGCTCATCAGTCGGCTGCCTGGCTGGTGGCATCCTACAACATAATTCCCACAGGGGACACATTATTGGGCCATTAGTCCAAATCTTCCACCAGCAATGCACAACGCTGGCTCATTAGTCTATTTCCTTTTCTAACTGAAAATTTTCAGTCAAAAATAATCCAGTATCAATGCAAAAATCAATTGGATTAGTCCAAAACCCTTGCTGCTGTAAATCTCACCTTTATCCCTCTTTCACACCAACACAACATTTAAATCAAGCAAGCCCAAATGAGTGCTTTATCCTTGGGGAGAGGGTTTACAGATTGGACTTTTCCTCAATCTGCCAAAGGAGGCACTTGACTCTGTTATTGTTAATGAAGAGAAAGCTGGGGTCAAGTCCACAGGCTGAGAGAGAGGCAGAGTATGTCCCAGCTCCCACCCAGGAGAGAGAGAGAGCACATCCAGAAGTATTCCTGTTCCTCTAATTCCCTTTGATTTTGCAGAAAATTATGAGCTATGCCACAGCATATACAAATATCCACCAGAGCTGAGCATATTTGGCCCTCCTTTGTTACCTCATGCACATGGTTGCCTGTGAAAATGATGAAAAAGTGCCACATTGTGACAGCAGCAGTAGCCTGTTGGCTCAAAGGAGAAACCCAAAAGTCTTTAAAGGAGCTTAGCTTTAACACTAGCTTTGGCAGAAACACTGGGACTGTTTTCGCAAGCTTGTCATGAAATAGCACTTTCCAACAGCTTTTGCTAATTCTAATAGTTTCAATTCCGACAGGGATTTTCCTGATGTGTTTACTTGTTCAGAAGCATTAATGGGGTCAGCTGAATCAACTGTGGCATTCTGTGTTCAATATCCCAAGCTCACAGGAGTTCAACTCTCTGATGATAGAAACTTTGTTGGTGCTTGTCAACGAGCAAGATGTGTTTTGTCTTTGTTTTTTTGAGTAAGGTTATAGGATACTTACAGTCACTTCTAATTTGTCAGGAGTCTTTTGAGAAGAAAAACACATCCCCGACTTGATGATGGATGGCAACAGATGAGCAGGCAACCCTGAAGACAAGATGAACACACGAGCAAACAAAAGAGTTAAGGTAAGGATGGTTGGACTCCAGAGACAATATAAAGAGACTGTGTGTGAATGCTGGGGTGTGTTGTGTGTTCTTTATTCCAACGCTGTCTCAGCGTTCTCTTTCTTACACATGTGGTTCATATTTAGGCCATAGTGCTGTTCCACTGGACGATTTGGCTCTGCTCTCCCTGGTCCCACATTCCCGGCTTTAATCTCCAACTTTTGCCTCTGCGGTGCCTTAAATTATGTATGGATGCACATGTAATGGATATTTTAATAAGCATTTATGGTTGTGTTAATGAATTAGCGTATTTACCTCTTCATCGTAGATAGAGGATATTTAAAACGCTTAATAAGATGGATTATACGGTTTTGTCAACATTTCCTATTGCATGTCGTATTTAAAACTATATCTTTCTGTCCATTATGTTGGTCAAAATTCCCTGTAAACTATTTTTGTGATTTTTGTGATTAAATCACAAAAAAAAGGTGTTTACAAAGAACTGGCAACTGTTTTTTGTTAGTATGATTTTTTTACTTTGAGCACAGTTGAACCCATTCGGACCATCTCCTCACCAGCAGCATCATCAGTCTTCACACTGCGTACCTTTCTCCATCCCTTTTTAAAATCTCCCTCCTCGTCAAACCCTGTAACCCCTGCTTTTACCCAATGAGCGAGTGGAGCTGTCATCAGCGAGCCCACCCTCATCCCTTCCTCTCTCCCCCCTCTCTCCCTCCCTCAGCTCGGATTCTGTCCACCGTGCGCTAATAAAGGAGAGGACCGGCGCGAGCATCCGACCCAGAGAAGAGACAGAGCAGCAGCTGCTCTATCCGCACAACCTCGGATTCGGATGCTATTTTTGCCTCTGAGGGAAGAAGAAAAAAAAAATAGAGGTTTAGTGCCCGATGAGCTGCAAATAGAGGCAAAAGCCGCCCACACTTGTTGCCGGCCTCCTCAGGTAAGACTCCCTGTTTGCAGCCAGAAGTTCTCGGTTGGAGAGTCTGGTGCGCACATGGCACCGAAAACGCGCACGCCGCTATGCTGACAACCGCGCAGTATGGAGATACGCACTGGATAACAACGAGCCTTGCCAACTGTATAGGTGCATAACTTACAAACTCTCTCAACTGAAGTTAGGATTTATTCCGTTTTTTTTTTTTTTTGTTTTTTTTTTTTTTCCTTTTTGACGTTTGGGGCGCAAAAATAGCAACACACAAACAAGAAAAAGCCATGCTGGGTTTAAACGGGATTGTCAGCCTGCGGGCAGCTCGGATTCAGCGCTGTGGTTCTCCTGGACTCTCATCCCGCTCATCTCCGTGTCGGAACCCCGGCGCCGGTTCCAGGATTTATTGTGCGTGCCTGCTACTCCTGCTGCTCGTGACGCCTCGGGTGGACTCGTCCTGGTGGTAAGTGGGCATCCATCACACATACAGGCCTACCTGCCCAACACCTATTTATTATAGTGTTATCTTTTATTTTGAAATACAATAATAATAACATTATTACTGAGGGAATAAATGAAATCCCAAATATAGCAGAAACATAACCTGTATAGTAAATATAAAAATTATTATGATCAAGTTTTTCTAAGATAAATATCAAACCCCATTCTGTTAATTCGGGATGGGTTTTACAACAGCGGACAGGTGAAAGCTATACTGTAGGTTCGAGTTTATTTGTGTCCCTCAGTGGTTTTGTTACCAATATTGTTGCACAATTGTGTTTTGAACATTCATAAATCTACATCTTTGTATTGTAATTTATCAAAGGGAGTTTTGTATATCGATATTAAAAAAAAGTGAAAATGTGTAATTGAATGTGACAAAGACGGAGGATATACCGTGTATGAGCGTGTGTGTGTGTGTGTGTGTCTGTGTGTGTGTGTGTGTGTGTGTGTGTGTGTGTGTGTGTGTGTGTGTGTGTGTGTGTGTGTGTGTGTGTGTGTGTGTGTGTGTGTGTGTGTGTGTGTGTGTGTGTGTGTGTCGGGGTGTCACGATTTAAGTTGATTCCAAAAAGCATTAAGAATTGGTCTGTCTTAAATTATAAGTCTGTGAATTATAGTGGAGGGTCTTGCATAAAATGCATTTTCCCCGCATCGGCTCATTGGCCTGCTCTGTTGAGCAGCAATAACAAAGCGTTAAAAGTAATAAAAGTTGGCACTGTTGGCTGAGAGCGCATGTTCGGCTCAGCTGGAACCCGCATTGGACAAGTCAGAACAGTCATTAATTCACCAGGTAACACCACGCCTCACACACACACACACACACACACACACACACACACACACACACACACACACACACACACACACACACACACACACACACACACACACACACACACACACACACACACACACACACACACACACTCACTGCGGGGGATGACCTCACTAAGTTACCCCAAACCAGCAACCCAAGATGAGGGGTTAAAAATATCTCATTGCCTGCGCAATGAGATATTATGTGAAATGTCCAAAAGTGAAAATGTACATATGTGTGTGAGCGTGTTTATGGGAGAGGTGTCTGTGTGTGGGCGGTTTGTGGGTGATGGAATGCCTAATAGTTTGTGTAGATTAAAAGCAGTTACAGGGAGTAATGTAGGCCGAGGCTGCGACTGGCTTTGATGGGAATTCGGAGCTGAGGAGATGTACAGACTGTTTCTGGAATTTTTGTTGGCAGATCATAAGTGATAATGTGGGCAGATCATGAGGCCAAGGGGGCAGCTGCAGGAAAGACTATAGAAGCTATAATGGTTAGAGAAATGTACAAGAAAATATTCATGTATAGCCTATATACAATTTTTTTAATTGTAATACATCTTAGAAATAAAAACTTAAATAAAAGGTGGTATTTTCTTTTTCCTAGAATAAAGGGCAGGAGAAATGAGTGTGCAGGTCTGACTGATACTTATTTTAGGTGACAGTTTTATATATTTCTGTTATGATGAATGAACACTCATGTTACTCAAAATTTCCTGATTATTTGTTTGATTGAGCTAATTTTTTGGAAGAAATTTATAGATAATTGCAAGTTGATTTTCTCCTCTTAATGCCAGAAAAAATAAAGGTTTTGGTGCTTCACGTCAGATGAATGATTGCTTGACGATATTATCAGTGTCACATACAGTATGTTGTGGCTGAAAAGTTTTGAGTAGCTCATTGGGGTGTTTCTATCGGTCTGTCACTTTTTTTGTCTTTTTCCTGCGATGCACAGTCTCTACTCACAGTGTGGTTTTAGACATGTGAACTGTGGGTAGTTGTCATATAAAATCCAATTCTTCCTTACACTTACAGTCAAAGAAATCAAATTAAGTTTGAATTGCTGCACTGGCACTTTCCTTTGATGAGCACTTTGCTCTTTCTGCTTCCTCTCTAATCCCACTCTGGGGAGGATTGAGTCTCCAGTCTCCATCCTCTCACTCAGCCTCATAAAACGTGACCACACAGCTACACGCTCCCTGGCCTCCGATCGCTGACCCGCCAAAAGCCCAGCGACCATTGGGACAGCAAGAGGTCTCGTGCAAAGGCACAAAGAAACACTTCCTTTTTTTTTCGGGTTAGCCCAACAAAGCAGTTATCTTCGTAGGACGTTGTAAAAGGCTGCTTTTATTAGGGCACAGAGATTTGAAGGAAGATTTGAAGGAACTTTTGAAGCTCTGTGTAAGATGAGAGCAATCAGGTGAAAGACAGACAGGAGTGAAGTGAATAAATGGGGTCGGAGTTTGACAGGGTTATTGGTGGCCCCAGACTTTATGCTCTGATTTGTGATGAGACGATTTCAACTATCCCACTGGGAAACATTTAAACACACATACACACGCAGGTCTTGTGGGGAGAGGTTAAGTGCTTATTTATTTGGAGAATGGGGTAAATGGTTTCCACTCCCCTCCTACTCACAAACCTGAAACTGCTAAGTGTAGTGAACTCCAACTCACAGAGGACTTTTACTGTTGTTCCTCTTAATGCCTCTCACCATGGTGTCTTCTTGACTAAGCTGCACACCTATAGCGACCAACCCACCAAACATCTCCGTGCTTTTACCACTGCTTCGTCCAAATGGCATAAAAGTTATTTGATTCGGTTAAAAAAATTAAAAATAAACAGACTTAAACTGCGTTTGCTCTTGCACCCCTCAGGTATATCAGCGCACTGGGAGCCCGAGTGATTTGTGACAACATCCCTGGCCTGGTGAACAAACAACGGCAACTCTGCCAGCGCCACCCTGACATCATGCATGCAATTGGCGAGGGCACCAAGGAGTGGATCAGAGAGTGCCAGCACCAGTTCAGACACCACCGATGGAACTGCAGCACAATGGACCGCGACCACACTGTCTTTGGACGCGTGCTGCTCCGGAGTAAGTCTCTGTGTGGGCTCATGCGCGTCTGTCTTGTTAAAGCAAACAGTGAGCATGAACCTGAAACTTATAAAAGTCCCTTTACTGCCTTATCTTCCTCTTCTTCTTCCTGTCCATCTCCTGTTGCTCTGTTCTTTCTCCAACTTTTCCTTCTTGTCCTCTCCATATTCTGGTGCTCCATGTTTATAGGCACTGATGGACTCTTGTAATACCTTGTGTCTCATGAATAAACACAGCGGCTCCAAACGTAGGACTGTCGTCATTTCGAAATTCACAACTACAAGACCTGTGTAGCACAGTTGAGCTTAGGCACATGCAAACACACGGGCATGTTCTGCCAGAGCTTGTACATGCATAACTCCACCGTCCTGCATGATTTTGGAGTGCAGACATAGTGAAATATTGTATAGTATTGTGAAAATTTCAGTGACATTTTTCTATCATGCCACTTTTAAGCAGTGATGCAATAGTCTTCTGAGTGCACAGTATGCATGAAAAGCTGCAGCTGCAACACATGAAGGAAAATGTGTGACCACAATCTGAAAACTTTAGTACTACGGATACAGATAATACTTTCTCTACTGTGATATATGGTGCTCGGTGGAGGAGTAAAGGCTTATGTGCAGTAGCTTGTGGAGTTTCTACATGCAAGTTGCATGAAAAAGGTGGTTTTTCTTAAGATACAGATTCTGACATCATGAAACCTATACGGCTCGCTATTGGGCTTCACCCAGCCATCCCAAGCATGTGTGGGGGCCGGCGACGCGTGGAGAAAAGTAGCAGATATGGAGTTACTGGCTCTGCGTGTACGTTCGCATGTGCGTGCATGTGTGTGGGGTGGAGAGGAATAAACAGTAATGTAGATGTAAATATTTAGAGAGATATTTTCACTGTCAGACAAACAGCGTAGGTTTGAAAGATGACCAGCGATGCCCTCCTCAGTGCTCTCCCACATACACCCCCTCGACATCCACCGCCCCCATCTCTTCACGGATTAAACCGGACACAAGTGAATACACAGCAGGCAGGCTGGATCGCACTAACTCTTTAGCCTTGACTGGTTAGGACTTGCAGAATAAATGTGAAACTTGTTTAAGGTATACCTCAATGAGCTCTGAAGTCTTATTTGTAGACATGGTAACATTTTATGAGCTTTTGCACATTTCAGAAGAAAAGGTGCATCTTTTACTTCGACTGGATGGAAAATCTAGACCTCACAAATGCCTGTATGATGAGTCTATATTTTCGTGCAAAGCAAGAAGAAAATCAGTGAAAGCATGGCTTAAACATACAGTTCAAGAGAAAGGAAGAAAAATGTTTGCATGCATGATTAAGGCAGTGAGCAGTCTCAGCCCTTCCATCAGCGTGTGCGGAGGACTGTGAAGCTCAGACACGAACACAAAAACAGGTTGAGACGGTTGCACATAAGAAAATGCACATAGTTTCTGTTATACAGTTCACGTTAAGAGCCATAGGTTGAAAGGAAAGAATACAAAGTGTAATGTTAACCTTTTAGGGATGTAAGATAAGAAGAAAAAAATCAGCTGCATTTCATATCAGGAAAAGAAGGTTTATCTCACTGAGACTGAAAATGACAGATATATACCTACTACAAAAATGAACAATGAGGCAACTTGTGAAGCATTTTAAAACTGAAATACAAATGTGCCGCTTAGTAATGTACAATTTATGGTCATTATTTATATATATGTATATTATATGTATACATATGCGTGTGTGTTAGTGTGTGTGTATATATGTATATATGTATATATATATATATATATATATATATATATGTATATATATATATATATATATATATATATATATATATATATATATATATATATATATATATATATATATATATATATAACACGAGTTGTGAATATTTCTTGTCTAAAAGTGATTTGTGGTTTTCAAGTAGCAAACAAGGAAAAGTCACCAAAATAAGGATTTATGCATGTTTATAGATATTCAAAACAATTTTAATTCAGGCACAGCTCATATTTTTGAGATGATTGTCATGTTTTCAACAACTGGCTCCTGATCAAAGCCCAAGGACCCTGTTGTGACCAAAATTGTAGCGGGCAATCTTTATCAAATTTCATATTTTGCTTTTGCCAGACTAAAACGTCAAATGATCAACTGACTGGGCCGAAGACACTCAGCCAGCTTGCTTGAGGGTCTGTGCTTGTAGAGAGATGATATAATTTCAGGTCCAGCATTGTCCTTGATTCTAGACAAAAACTTAAAATGTATTCATATTGCGTTCATGTCTAAGAGTTGAAATGTGAACGAGCTCTAGTGCCTTTTGCTGTCACATCCTGCTCCAGTGATTCCAACAGACGCTTCAAAAAGCAGCCATGACCAATTGCTGTGTCTAATTCTCCCGTGTCTTCTAACGCCACAATATATGAGTCATGTTCAAAGGATCTAAAGACACCAGAGAAGAAGCAATGGTAGACAATGATGTCATGACATCACCCTGGCACTGATAAATGGGATATCTCAGTTGCACTGCAAAAAGAAAATACTAGTTTCAAGAAAATAAGAAGACTATTTTGCTAGTTTTAAGATTTTTCTAGTCAAGAAAAATGTTCTTACCTCATTGGCAAAGATAACTAAGAAGATTTTGGCTAGATTTATTGTATATTAGGCTTTTTTTTTGCAGTGTGACTGTGTTTAAACAATTTACATGAGCTGAGGACAGACTGGGGGCTAAGATTATTGCTATGATAATATTTAAACAGAGCAGGTTTCAAACTCCAGATCAGGCCTGATATGCTCCTGGCTCACACCCAAGTCTTGTCACTGCCCTATGTGTATATGTGTATGCAAAACATGTTGGCTGCAAAGCTGTATGTGTTAGGCTCTTGGCGAATTTATCCCATGGCATGAAGCCAGTAACCGTGTCGTCTTTACTTCTAAATTACTTTGTCTCAGGTTTACCTCAATTTCTATTTTCGGTTTTGTGCTTTCTTTCTCACCCTCCCAGGCAGTCGGGAAGCAGCTTTCGTGTATGCCATCTCCTCAGCAGGGGTTGTGTACGCGCTGACTCGTGCCTGCAGCCAGGGAGAGCTGAAGACATGCAACTGTGACCCTCACAAACGTGGAAGAGGGCAGGATGTCAAAGGCGAGTACGACTGGGGCGGCTGTAGCGATAACATCAACTACGGGATAAAGTTCGCCAAAGCCTTCATAGATGCCAAAGAGAAGACTGTCCGAGACGCTCGGGCGCTCATGAACCTGCACAACAACCGCTGTGGCAGAACTGTAAGTTATTGATCAGTTATTTCCCAGAAAGGGTGTTGTTCCGCTTCATTTTGTCTTCAGTATGATTATTTCTTTACATTGAAACTGTGTAGATGACGTTTTAAACAGGTTTTCTCAAAGATTTATTATGAAAGGCAATTTGTTGTTTTTTTTGTTTTATTGTACGACACAGTTGGTTCAATGACTGGGACTCGCAAATAGATGTGTTGGATATAAATGTAAATATAACAAAAAACACTTTCAGTGAAGTCTATAACTGCATCCACAAAAGAAAGTAGAAATTCTATCTCTGACAAAAAGATTAATAAATAGAAATAAACAAGAGCTAGAAACCCTGCAAGTAGTTTTAGAGTCAAGCTAATTTAGATGATAAAATGTTATCCGCAGATCTGTGAGTGTGACACCGTTTATGCTGAATAAAATATCGAGGCTTTGGGAAAACATATACTGCTGTCCAGATGGCATCCTTTCAAATGAAGGCCTTGCTGATTTCAGCAAGACATGTTAGACGTGGTTTTCAACCATAGCAACGTCTTAAAAAGTGTGAGATGAAATCTGCAGAGAAAAGAACTCACTTTATTTACAGAAATGAATATTGAGTAATATCTGGCATGACAGTCCCAACTGTCTGTATGAGTGAGATTATCTTGGCTCAAAGTGTCTTGCACCTGATTATTTTTAATTTGTAGTTCAAGTGCAGGTCTTGTGTCAATAAGCAATTTTCTTTTAGAAAGATGCATATTTTGGGTAAGCATTATATGTTAATACTAAATGTTCCTGATATTGTGCCAATATAATAGAGGTGAACTGAACTATGTTTGTGGTGCACATGGTATGCGAAGAAAAAGGGTGGCTACATATCTTTCAGAGACCGTAGTGCAAGTTAGTTCGGAATAATTTGCAAATATCTCCATTTCTTCGGTAGAATGTAATCTTAATCAGAACTCCAAGGATCCAAAGCAATATTTAATTAATCAACCTTGTAGAACTCAAAACTTAGGGAGATGAAACCTACATTACCTGGAAGACCATACAATTTTTTTTTTGTGCATACTTTAGTTAAAACAGCTCTTAAAGAAGTATAGATGTACCTATTCATTGGTTTGCCATAGGAATTGGCTTATTTACAGCATGATCAGCTCTGAATGATGTCATGAAAATTACAGATAAATCTTATTTTCTTTTCTTTTTTGTGAGTCTTTAATGCATCATGATGACAAAGAAAAAGCCATGTAAGTTGCTGCAGTTTTGGATACATTGTAATTATTTTTGGCCAATGTTTTTAGATTTGAAGCATTGAACAAAAACATGTAAGTGGTTGGTTGTGGTTCTTAGAATGGAAATTGTAAACACTGACTCATAATCAGCAGGTCAGGCCTTTACGAAAACTGTTATCAGTCTAGAAAATTGCAGCATCTGTTTTAAAAAGCATTCCCCAAGGAGTGCTGCAATTTCTACAAGATCTAAAACCAAATTAAGTGATGGCTGACATGACATCAATCATCCCTACTTCTTCATTTAGGCAGTGAAGCGCTTCATGAAGCTGGAGTGCAAATGCCATGGTGTGAGCGGCTCGTGCACGCTGCGGACATGTTGGCTGGCCATGTCAGACTTCAGGAAGACTGGTGACTACCTAAGGAGGAAATACAACGGGGCCGTTGAGGTGACGATGAATCAGGACGGGACAGGTTTCACCGTAGCCAACAAAGCCTTCAGGAAGGCCACCAAAAACGACCTTGTCTACTTTGAGAACTCTCCGGATTACTGCCTGCAAGACAAAGCAGCAGGTAAGACAGCAGCGGGGCTGGAAAAAAGGTGGACTGTTGATGGATTGCCCTGACTGTGTTATGTTTGAGGGGTGTTATGTGTATGTTATGTGTATGCTCATGCATGACTAGTGTGTTTTGTGTGTGTGAATGTTGGTGTATGTGTGTGCGTGTAATGGTAGTCAGATAACACAGCGGGCCTCCCCTGTGATGTCGGTGGAAGCTAATATCCTTGTACCCCGAGGACATGGTCGTTCTGTGACCACCTGACCTCTGTCAGTCTCAGTCAACACACACATACACACACAGCTCTGTAGTCTGGAGATGTCTTGATCAACCTTTACTCAGTGTACCTAATCATATATGACTGTTTCTAATTGCCGGTTGATGGATGAAATGGCGTCTGACAAATTTTTGGGATATCTGACATCCGCGCGTCAATCATTCCGATGCTCTTTCCAGTTCCTCCTTTGTCTGCCTCTCCGTTCATCCCCTCATCCATCCTCCCCCCTCTTTCTCACCTTCTCAGTGGAATCCAGAGCCTAGGGACACAAGCAGCTAATTTAAAAAAAAGTCACTTCTCTGTCTGTCACAGTTTTTCTCCCTCTCTGTCTGTCGGAACTAAGCGTAGCTGGAGGGCAGAGTGGGCCTCAGAGTGTGAGAGCCTGTCTGTCTGTCACGCTCCACTGTCCATTTAACCCTCACACACACAGACACACACACAGACACACACAGAGGTGCTTCAAAGGGAGCAGTGGCTTGGGAAAGGCAGTGTAACTATAGGCCACTCTACCAACACTGCATAGTTGTGTGTGTGGGTCTGTTGTTCTATGGGCAGCTTGTTGTGATAGGTAGCAGTTTAAACAGGGAGATTCTCACACCAAACATGAGCTCTAATCTCTGTGGGGATGACATTCACATAAGACGCAGACAATATGCCACTGAATTAGGTAATAGCCGGACTGCTAAACACTAAACACTGATGCATTCAACTCCAGTGACTAGCATGCTAAACTGATTCAACGATGAACCACACAGATTTCAAAGTAAAACTTTAGAAGTTTTGCTCAAAAGTTAAGTAATAATCAAAAAGTGAACGCATATGTGAGCTCACAGATCACCCCCTGGTTCATGCAAATAATCAGACAAGATGAAAGTGCATTTCATTGTTGTACTTAGCATTTCTATGTTTAGCCACCCATAATGAACAACACTTGCCACTAAAACAAAAATGTCTTTCAACGGCCACACTTCCTATTCCAACATCCTATTTTTATGTGTTTATAATGCATCGTATTTCTGGGACGCTCAAAAATGATGAAAAGGGAGCAACTTTTACCCTGGTTTCATAAAAAAAAAAAAAAAAAAAAAATTGCACTTGATAGATGATGGGATTATAGAACTCTGTGGTGGTCCAAACACGTGTCGCATTGGTGTGACTGCCATCACCAGTTTCTCAGTTCTGGGATGTGAAAAGGACCAAAGACAGCCAGTCACTTTAGATGATTTTTGCAGCTAAGGAATGAAATAACTACATCAGATCTTTAGTAGATGTAGCAAACCCAGAACTATTTAATTTTTTTCTGAAACAGTTGAGTGATCAGCATGACTTTTAAACTCTGGTTGACCGCAGCTAGCCCCGCTGTTAGCTGCAGCTGAGGAATATTTTCATCGTTGGTCAATCAGTTATTTTCTTCATTGTTTTATCTTCTCAAATTTCACAAAAGTGTGGAAAAATGTGCACCCCTGTTTACTTAAATATGCCAGACTAATAGTTCTAGCTGTAGTTGAGCTTTTTTACAAAACTATGAAATTGATTGACTAACTCATGTTTATGTTTTAATTCTTCCAAACTCTTCTTTTTTTTGCAGGTTCCCTGGGCACGGCTGGGCGAGTGTGCAATAAGACATCACGGGGCACAGACGGCTGCGAGGTCATGTGCTGTGGGCGTGGCTACGACACCACAAGAGTCAAGCAAATCACCAAGTGCGAGTGCAAGTTCAAATGGTGCTGTGCAGTGGAGTGTAAGGACTGTGAGGAAGCTGTGGACATACATACATGCAAGTCCTCCAAACGAGCAGAGTGGTTGGACCAGACTTGAGGACACCGACCCGTCTTACCCCTGCAATGCAACCCCACCCTTTTCCCCCTTTGCAGGACATCCTGTGGAACATGGCATTCTGGAAAAGTCTGTCCAAAAGTGCTCTGCACCTCCGCCCTCCGCTTCTCCCACCTTGTCTCATCATTGCATGGCTTTTCTACCTGTCTGTGAAAGCAGTAGAATCCACTACCCGTCAATATGAACTAATACCCATTAGCCCCCATTTGTGAATGTCCCTGTGACTGAACTGGTGGGATCAGATGAACAGTGATACCACTTTGGCTTTTTTTTATCACACTCAGTCCTGATGGCCTTTGTTGTGCTTGGTTCAATATTTAAAATGTTTGCTGCTTTCATGATGCTTTAAAGACAGATTTCTACATTAACTGAGCCTTCAAACATATCCAGTATTATTACAACCTCATATACTCACATAAAACTTTAATTCAGTTTTTTTTTTCCCTTAATTTTGGGAATTATGCTTTTACCTACCAAACAAAACAAAAAAACACACTTGGTTGAACTTTGGAAAGTAGCTTGGTAAGTGCAATTTGAGAAGTGGACATCTGAGTTTGAAGTTTTGGCTGTGTGGCCAAACAGGGGTCCGGACAGAGGAATACTGGGGGACAGAAAATGGACACCAGATGAATAAATGGACAGATGCATCATTGGAACTTTGAATGAAACTGAAGAAAACGTTTTTAAAGTGATTTATTTAAATTGTAAAGTGTTGTTTCATTTCTTATCCGTGGATGAGACTGCACTACATTGGCTGACATTGGGAGAGTAAAGAATGCCCCCATTACTGTGATTATATGGTGAACTCTGGTTTCCAGTGTGTAAGATGACAACCTGCTGCTGAGAGAAAGAAAAAACTAAGGCCTTGATGGTTACTTAAGTCACACATTAACAACAACATTGACAGATTTCACTTCTCTGCTCTCCAGCTTGCTTGTATAACATTGTGTATATTGCCTTATCTAAACAGATGTTCATATGAAATATATGGTGTATTAGAATGACAATGGTATCTTTGTATTTTGTTTGGACATATGCATAGGTTGAAGTTTCCGACAGATCAGGCAGAGGAAGCAGAGCAAATTGGTGTGACCGAACAGGTTCAATACTAACATAACGTGAGGCTTTACTTCCATCTCACATGCGATCGTTGCACCTCACATACATAAGCTGATAAGACACTGGACATGAGGACTGATAATACAATGTATAGCATGTCAGCAACAAAGGCTGGATCTGTGTGGATTGGGGTGTTTGATTAAAGGCCCAGCCTAAACCCTCCACCCCTGCTGGCCCTCTCCCACCCTTCGCTATGTGGAATTCCAGGTGGGTCCCAGGCTAATGACTAGATGACTGTAATTACCTGGGGCTGTTGATAGCTGGTGATTGGACATGGTTGTGCCACAGAGGATCTAGTGTGGGCTCCTGCTGGGACCACATTTAATCAAAGACTTCTTGGCCAGCTTATCAAAGGGAATACTTTCCAGCAATCTTCTCAGCCTCAGCCCCCTCTGCCCCCCCCCCCACACTCCAGTTCAGTCTCTGCTACGTTAGTCTTCACAATGGCAACTCAAGAGAATACCGCACAAAAGAACAAAATCAAGCCTGACTGACACATTTTTAATCCACTAAATTCATCACAGGATTCTCACACTGCAAGCTGTTAAGTGGCCATGTCTGGATGATAAAATCTGGTATTCCAAGCTTTTATCTGACTTATACCAGCTGAGATAGAAGCATAAAAGTGCTCGCTCGAGTCTTCTAAATCACTTTAAGCTATTTCTGTCAATACTTGTCCATGATTAAAGTGTTTAATGAGCTTGTGATTCACCCGTCACACTACCAACGTCATCTTCCCCAAAAAAGAGCTCTCAGCATCCTAGAAGTGGCCCTTTAATAGCCAAGAGAGGCCAATATCAACGGATAAGATAAAGTTTATTGTCCCTGAGGGTAATTTTATCTGGATTCTCCTGTCACTGAGAGGATTCGAGTGCCAGCACCCTGTGGCAGTCTGTCCGCGTCCTGGATGCCAGGCTCAAAGCATTCCTGCCACAGAGTATTGCAGACAAACCATTAGTCTTTGCAGCTGGTAGCCAATGTGGGGGCCCTTGATCATAAAGCTGACAGTGATGTTGTAAACATCAGGAGTGTTTTTGACCAACGTCACCCCTCGCAGAGTGAAAGATTTTGGGTACTCAAGCAACGCTTGTTTGTAATTTCAGTTGATTCAGAGATCAGGGACCCTCGTGTTTAATGAACACAAGGACAAGGACGTTGTGTAATATTTGGCTCAGAGGATCCTTTACAGGCGTGGAGGTTACATCACTTTTACAGCACAGTCCAAGTTTTATTTTTGTTTGGTCTCTTGTTTGGTCACTCTTTCATTTTCTAATCTGGCATTACTTTATAGAATATTTTAGTGTTCTCTTTCACGATATTCATTGTAGTTCTGTGAATTATCTTCACCATCGTTGAAGTGTGACGTAATACCACAATACACAGTTGTATCAAAAGATGACCAGAGGGAAGTTGGAAGGTACTTTGGACAGTTTTGCTGTAGAGAAGGGAAGACCACTAAAGATATATATGTTTTAAACCTCGTAAAAGTAATAGAATATTCCTGAAAATGAAAACAATATTGATGATTTTAACATGAAAAAAACTAACTTGGCTGATTCAATAGAGGTGAATTGTATTTGAGTAGAAATGGATGGAAACTTTTCTGCAACCAAGGAAACAAAGGTTATCTTTTTTCTCTAGTTTTGTTGGGTATAATATGGTATGCAAAGCACAACTATAAAAAAAACAGGTGAGATATTGATTATGTAATTTATATTAGATCAATAAAACATATGCCTTGATGTATAGATGACCCAATTTCAGACATTTTCTCTTCAGATTTTTTTTGATGATATCTCTGCCTATTCAGTCTAATATTGTTTTAAATCTTGAAGTAAAGACATTTCTAGGCCTGCATGTTATCAGAATCAGAATCAGAAAGAAGTTTATTGCCAAGCAGTTTAACACACACAAGGAATTTGTTGTGGTGATTGGTGCAATACAAAAGAGCAAATAATATTAAAGGAAAAAATGTACATGTTATGCTAACTGGTCAATACAGAATAAATCACAAAGAGAATGAAGCACCAAAAACAAAAAAGAGTAAAGCAAAGACAGTCGCTGACCTGGACAGTCTTCATTACTTCAACACTTTCACCCCAACCAAGAGACTTTTTTTCTTTTCATTTCAGTGTAATACACATGATAGAGCAAAGCTAATGGACGACCAACAATCATACACTGTATGAAACAATGGCCAAAGCATTCGGTCACGTGACCCATTGGTTTCGGAAGACCAGTTTTAAAGCTCTTATTTCTCTGTGTGGGGTGTAGCCATGTTGCTTCAGAAGCGAGGGGAAAAACGCCCACCATATGTCAATATGGTGAGCGTTAGCTTTGCTCCCAGTTCCTTCAGTCGAACCCTGCTGAAATATCTGCAGAGCTGCCGTCTTTACAGCGGGATAAACCATTTAACATGTTGACCCGACGGCGAAAACAAAAATGGTTGTCACGTTTAGCTGACGCTGGGTTTTGCACAAACTGGTGCATGTGCAGTAACATGGCGATTAAGGATGAGGAGGTGATAGCAGCTAGCCATTCGCTGAGCCGACAGTCAGTCATATTAGAAAAAAATGTATTGCCTGATACAATCTCTCCTGCTGTGGTACAAAACAAATCACCTCCCTCAGAGTTGTCATGGATCTAAAATCTAACAATTTAGACCAAAACGGACATTTAAACCAGGCTATAAACATGTTTATTTCTGCTTTAAAGTTGCACATTTTAACACAGGGGTCAATGGAGATGGACTTGCTTTTGGAGCCAACAACATCGGCTAGTTGAGGAACAGCAATAAAACTTTTCACGTTTTGCATGAGACACAGCCAAGAGCAGCCCACAGATCAACTACATTCACATATTTATGACCCTGCCCCTGAGTGTGGCACAGTGGTAGTACACTATAAGAAGTAATGACACATTTGCCTCTAGTTTTAGTTCAAAGTGGTAGCAGAACCCTGTTTAAGCCCTCTCTTGGACCCTGAAAATTTTTTCTCCCCACTCAGTTCACAATACAGAAGAGCAATTCCTGCAAGCTCTATGCCTTCATGTGGGAAAAACTCATTTTTACCTACATGAAGCATTAGCAGATGCATGATATGTCATCTTAATATCTCAATGAAAGCATTTGTTTAGAAATATTAAACACAAAAACACACACAAAGAACTAAAAACAACTCAAAATAAATGTGGACTGATTTGTTGGAAAACTGTTTTTTATTGTTTGTGGGCCATGCTGCCCTCTGACATTTGTTTTCAGCTTACAGAGCAAAGACTGTGCATGAAAAAGGTTTATTCTCATTTTTACTTTATTTATATATATAAACTTTTATTTATTTTTATACAGTGCACGGTTTGGAATGGTGATGTGGAAATATTGACTTGATTTGACAAAAAGCGCAAAGAATCCCTTATCCTACTTTTAATGCACAGAGGCAGAAAGTGACATCATACTGATTGAAGACAAAAAAAGACTAACAGAAAAGTAAGTCACATGGTCAAACTTTGTGTCAAACACAAAAATAAACATGTAAACAAAAAAAAAACAGCGTCCAGACATCAAAACCAATGTTATCAGTCCACTGTGTAAATCTCACGTCCAATTTTGGAGACTAATTTATTTTCATTTATCTTTTTTTTTACAGTGCAAAGAGGGATTGTTACATAAATAAATACTCATTCAATAAGCTGTTTTATCTGCGACATCATTACAAATCATATTAATTTTCAGATTTCCAATAATGTTGCAACAATTTTGACTTGGCAGATAGTCTGATTATATCCTCTGAGAACAGCTTTGAGGTAACACAAGACACAATTAGCACTGGTGTCAGTCTGTTGTTGTTTTTTTAATCCATTTCAGTTATTTAAACCAGTACAGACACTTGTGCTGTGTATTACTTCCAGACTATTAACCACATAGGAAGTGCACATGGGCCTATTTATTGACTCTCATTACATGTACTCTGAACTGTACCAGCCGGCTTTTTTTTCCTTTTGAATACTTGATCTATATTCGCTGTCAGTCAGTCTTGACAGTCACAAAGAATTATTATCCCTATGTCAGGCCTGCAATGCATGTCAGTCAGAGCACTGGTTGCCAAATGACAGCATCTCTGAGAATAGAGAATGAACTTCATTCCAATTACGTACACAGTCATGCATTCAAGCACACATGCACATACATGCTGCAGGTCTAAGACAGTGCTGGCCTTACCAAGTACGCAAGGAGATGGTTGACTTTAACATTTAATCCCAAAATCCTTGACTGAAGTATATAAAAAAGGGGGAGTGTGAGACAGTGAGAAGGAACACAATGAGTCAAACTGGTGGATGGAGGGGAGAAAGAAATGTATTGGGTTACTTAGAGACCTAGCGGGCATGTTTATCAGCAGATCTTAATCTAAGCTGAACCGTGTTCCCAACAATTCATCATCATTACCAGTCCCATCTGGCACATCCCTCTGACCGCCTCCCTCCACCTCTCGCCTCCTTCCTGCCTTGGATACGGGCGTCTCTTGGTGGGAATTGAATTAGAAAGCCACCTTGGGGTGGTCTGGGTGTCAGCCATGCGATCTGTTTTGCACATAGTCACATGTACACACCTGCAGGCTAGGACAGCACCCACTCAGTGCTCCCCAAAACTCACCTATCACCTGTCTGGTAAAACCCTCAGTATGTTAACGGCCTTTCTTAGCTGTCACTCACTCTTCATGACAAGAAAATGCATGCAAATGTGCAAAAGTGTGTATATGTGTGCAGTGGAGTGAATTTACCCCTTAGGGCTGCTCTTTTTTTTTAGGTTTGAAGGGGAAGTCTAGTGAGGTCAGGGTCATAAAATGTAGATATATGAACACAGAGTCTTCAGCACTATGAATGGCCACGACTGATCCAGTGCCTGTTGACACCTCCTAAACGTTGACAGCTTGCTCTGTGTCTCCAGCAGTGATGTAAGTCTATTCAGAAAAGCACCTGCTTTCCTGGATTCAAATCTGGCTTACAGCGAGCAGCGCACTGTGTCAACTCTTCCATTCATCTATTATTTTTTAGCACCGCTTCTGTCTAATGGGTTTGGTGTCAGCCATTAGGTATTAGGTGCTACAGTTTTGTTTGAAATAGATTAGAGCTGAGAGGCTGAGCAAGGAGAACAGCAGAGGGTGGAGATTTGTTGGGGAGCTCAAACTAATATTTACGTGAACTGCCGGGACACGTGGCATGGACAGAAAAGTATGACTTGCATTGTCTCTTTTAAGGGAGAAAAGGGGGGCATTACATGACACTTGTCAGAGGAGATCTACAAAAAATGCCTCCCAGCCACCTTCACTAACTGGCCTCCTTGCTCTTTCATTTCCTAAAATGGCTCACGGGAGCACTTTTCAGAACCATTACAGTACAATAGTAACCTTCCAACACAACAGTGACGGACGCCACTCTGTTTTTGCTAAATAGCGGTCTAACAGGCTAGTGGTTGGCCAATCAGTCCCTTGGTCTAGCATGTTGCTGAGAAGATATTTCAAACTACACTTGTTGCTGCAGTATTATCTCATCTTCTTCTTCCACTCTGTTCTTGCAAAACATTTCTGGTGCTTCTATTATTGCTCTACTACTAATACAACCACATGCAGGTTCACCGTCATCATTTTCCATGTGTTGAAAGCCAATGTGACCTGACCCAGCGCCAATTTGGTATTCATAATTTATCTGTGATATAAGTTGTGCCGCACTCAACCAGCAGGCTGGCAGTGAGTGTTGGCTTTGTAGTTTAATTTCTCTGCCTTTCAGGGATGGGAAGACCATTTGAGTTGGAGGTGCTGAAGTGATTTGATTTGATTTGATTTGTTTATTTGCACAACATAAAAAAACGGTACAAAAGTTTAAATGAACATAAAAGCATGAAAATATGTGCAGGTGAGAAAGGAAGCCCTAAATGGGCTTATTCAAAGTTCTCACCAAAAAAATACATTGTATTGAAATAATAGCAAGAACAAAAAACAAAAAACAAAAAAAACAGCGTTCCAAAAAGATGGATATAAACAGACAATTTCTCGGTGTGCACGTGCAGAAGTGAGTCCACATTAAGTGGAAGCACTTCTAGACGCTTGATCAATAAGGCTGGTTTTCAATCTCTGTTTAAAACTATTAATAGAGAGTGAAGATTTTGCGATAAGTATATGAGAGTTCCAGAGTGAGGCACCTCTGTCTTTGATGGAGAACTGACTGCTATTGGTACGACTGAATGAAGAATGGAGATCCTCAAATTGTCTGGTATTATAGTTATGAATTATTATGAGTTATGAAGTGGGAGTGGGATATCCTGCTAACCCACAAAAATACCTTCATCTTACACCTCCCAAACACTAAGTAACCGGGATATTTGGCATATTATCATTATCAGGATCAACAAGTCAATAGCGTGCATCAGAAATCAAGATAGTGGAAACTCCTACAGGGAACAACTCCCTCTAATGGTGTTGCTGTGATGGATGTTATTCTAACAGTTGTCATTGAAGCACACCCACCACCCCAATTTCTCAGGATGTCATGTGTGGCACATATAAGAGAAAGTGAAGGAGGAACAGTCTGCCTCTCTATCCAGTGCTATACTTAAGAATGATCCCAGTCAAGATGGAAAATCCCATTTGTGTGAGCAGACACTTAACGAAATGCTTTCCTCACACCGCACGTTGAAAGCTTGTTGTCCGCTGTGCCAACCCTCACCTTAGTTGGAGTGCTATTCTGATGAGCCACAGCAATGGAGACCTCCGACCGAACTTTCGGGTCCAAGAAAACCCTACGGACATGCATTTCAGTGGTTAGTTGCAGGGGATTCTTCGTACAAGGTGTGGGCTGCCATGGGACAAGGTTTGTATATGCATCTGACAGTGCAAGTGTGTTTATCTCCCGGCCTGTGTGGAAATTTACAGACACACCTCGCGAGGCACAAACAACAGTGACCTGGAAAAATAGTCGAAATTCCACCAACATACCAGGGAATCTGGGGGTTTGGGCTGACAATACACACGCAAGCCAGAGGTGTGGGAAACAGGAGAGATACAGGGTCAGGGTCAAACCGTGTAGGCCCCACAGACACAGATACCAGTGAGTGATACCAGCTGACACGCACTGATGCTGACACTAACGGTGATACTATGGCTACCTGACTGACAATGATAGATAGTGCTGAGCCATCCCGGAGTGCACACAATCAAACCATAACCCAATTCTTTCTTGTGACTCTTATTCAGGTTTGGTAACCCACTGTGATTTGATTTCCTGTTCTTTTAACCTCTGCAGGCGAAAAATATTATCTGATGTAATTTTACAGGATCTGCAGTAATGCTCCTGAATCTAGGTCCTCCGGACCCGCTTTCCCCCATGTTTTAGTTGCTCTCCTGCTCTAACATTCCTGATTCTAATGAACACTTCACCATCAGCTTGTCTTCAAGGTCTGCAGACATCTGCTAATGACAAGTTCATCTAAATCAGGTGTGTTATAGCAGGGACACCTCGAAAACAGGCTGGATCTGGGAGCACTGATCTGAAGGCTAAGACCCCGTCCACACGTAGCCGGGTATTTTTAAAAACGAATATTTCCCCCCTCCGTTTATAAAAAAATTTGCATCCACATTACATCGTTTTAAAAAAAAAACCCTTCCACACATAACCGAAGATCTGCGTTTTCGACCACATTCATAAGCATTCTAACCTGTAGATAATCTGCGGCTCCTGGGGAAGCTGCACCTCCGCGGGCTCCGCGGCTCCTCCGTGGCGGCTCCGCGGGCCCTACACCGTAGGGTGTGCGTCGCCGCGTACCTTACGGCGTAGCCTCTGTGTCGGTGTCGGTGTAAACGGTGGTCAAGAGCAGAGACCATTTATTTAATAAATAGCTTGGAGAACAGATGCTGGATCATCTGTAGTTCTGTAGTGAACAAAAGTCGCACGTCAGAGCAGATTTGTTGTTGTTTTGGCGCATAATGTGACGTTCGAAAACGCAAAACTCCGGTTGTGTGTGTCTACACGCATCTACATAAACGGAGTTTTCAAAAATCTTCACTTTGCCCGGAGTTTTTTTAAACCTTCGTTTATTTGCGTTTTCGTGTGGATGACAGGTCCAAACGTAGGAAATATCTCCGGTTTAGCAGATATCCGCAGATACCCGGCTACGTGTGGACGGGGTCTAAAACGCAGCAGACCATAACCTGTTATGTGAGAAACAAATTGAAAGTGATGGCATCTACTGGAACGTTTACCTGTACTCAAACGTGTTCACAAGTGTGAGTTTGTTGTTTGCTTCAAGTGGAGTGGATGTGTTTATCACATCACTGGAGCCAATACACCACTCCCAGTCTCCCAGACTCCTCACCTTTGAAAACACAAACCACTGAAGATACACACAAGTTCAGTCGTACGACGAATCCCAAACTTACCACATAAACAAACACACTCCATGTGGAATGTGGGAGGCTGTTTTGTTTGTGTTTTGAGGTGCAGCTTTCTCCAGTGTTCATTTCTTCCTGGAATATATTGTATAATCCTCTCTGCACTTAAATCGGGCCAGACATAGAATTATAGAAAGCAGGGATTATCTTTGAACTCTGCGTTTATTTCCTTGACGTCAGCGTCCAAGTCCAGCAGCATTTCTACAGTATGTTTCTCCGGCCTGGCTTCGTGTTCCATCAGCAATGAGCCAGCAGATCGAGAGTAAGGACACAGTACAGTAGCTTCAGTCACTCAGTAAACACTGGTAAACAGAGCGAACACACAGTATGAAATGGAGGAATACTGCATGCAAAACATTTACACAGAGCTGCCACAGGAACAATATCATTTCAGCTTTACAATAAAGTATTGGGGTAACAAAAACAACAGAAGAAAAACTGATCCATGCCTCATCTATCCTTATTCAGAGAGTGAGCTGTTTCTGCTGTGCCCCCCAGCCCCAATGCTCTGTTCAGAAATAATTCTATCAAATATAACAATTCCTTCACAGAAGCTCCATGTAGATTTAATACTAATGCCGAAAGACCAAAATATGGGGCCGGATCTCATTTATCTAGAATTTTCTTCCATGTTGGGGCTTTTACTGTCACTGTTAATAGCTGGATTTAGTTCAAAGAGATTTGACCTCCTGCACTGTTGGGAAATTCAGTGTAACAGGTCCAAGACCCAGTAATAACATAGAACAGATGACACAGTCATGCAAACAGGGAGTAACGCAGAACAATCACAGCAGACAAAAACTTAGGGGAAAGCCACCGGATTCTCCTGGTATCCCAGTATGTTAACAACCCAGTCAGAGAGAAAACTGGGGACACACCTTGTTTTGGTAATACTATCTTTTGTCCATAATAACTTCAGCTACTATAGACATCTACTGGCGGTGAGTTTTAGAGAATCACCCCTCTCGGGCAGAGCATACAGGGAAAAGGCAGCAGCACCAGCTCTGGTATACGTTCTAGATCAGGCATAATTGCTATAAAAGTATAAATCACTCCACGGTATATATTGCCTGGTCTCACGGAACTGCTATGTGGAGACTTGTATATTTACTCACTGAACTTTTTTCAAACAGACATATGCATGCAAAGACTCAAAGTAGCTCATAAAAGTTTACCCCTAACAATACAGTAGATGCCATGAAAAAATGTGAATGAATGGACACTGGCAAGAAGCTGAAAGTGAATATATATATATATATATGTGTGTGTGTGCGTGTGTGTGTGCGTGCGTGTGTGCGTGCGTGCGTGCGTGCGTGCGTGCCTGCGTGCGTGCGTGCGTGCGTGCGTGCGTGCGTGCGTGCGTGCGTGCGTGCGTGCGTGCGTGCGTGCGTGCGTGTGTGTGTGTAAATTTTATATACTTTTATATCCACATAATAACCAATTGTGGTTGGTGAAGTTTTCCGCTGAAATATGTGCTAAAATTTACTGCGTGATAGCAGTAAATTACGTACGTGATAGCAGTAAATAATAGGTGATAGGTGTGTGTGTGTGTGTGTGTGTGTGTGTGTGTGTGTGTGTGTGTGTGTGTGTGTGTGTGTGTGTGTGTGTGTGTGTTTGTGTATAAGCTCAAGGACATCTGTGTTAGGTAGATGACTTCTTTGTTGTTATAATGCCTGTTTATCTCACTTTTGATTGGCGCCACATTTGTAAGGAACATGCATTTTTGGGTTGCGGCCCTGAAAACTTTGCTAAATCTTCTCTGCCAATGCCAAACAACTTTGCCTCCTGTTTGGTGGATTGGATGATTGAAGTTTTAAGAAATAACACATATTGGCAATTTAACTATTCATCCATTTAACAAACATGAGCCTCAGTAGTACGTGGAAGAACCATACACTCCTCCTCATGCTGGTCACCAATCTGGTCACACACTGCTGTGGGATGGCACCACATTCTTCAACCAGCATTTGTCACAAGTCACCCAACATTGTTGTGTTGGTCACTCTGGCACGAACCGCACGCTCAAGCTGATCCCACAAATGTTCAATGGGGTTGAAGTCAGGACTGCCAGCACCACTCCCAGATTCTGGAGGTAATCTGTGATAAACCTCACTCTGTGGGGCCAGGGTTGTCAACTTGGAAGATAGAGTTTGGTCCCAGATTGTGGCGATATGGGATTGCCACTGGTTGCAGAATCTCTTCTCTATATCTGTCTGCATTAAGATTTCCTCCAATGATGGCGACCCTTGTTTTTTCAGGGAGAGAGATACCGCCCCACACCACCACACTGCCTCCACCAAAAGATGTTACTCATCGATGCAACAATTAGCGTAACGTTCTTCGCACCTGCTTCACACTTTGACCCTACGATCCAACTGCCATAGGCACAATCTGGACTCATCACTGAAGATAACGTTCTTCCACATGTCCAGGTTCCAGTGCACATGTTGCCAACACCAGTGCAAACAGGCCTGACGGTGAAGGGCAGTCATGGCGAGCCTCCTGACAGCCTTATGACACCGGAGATTGACTGCACGCAGTCGGTTCCAGATTGTCTGGGCAGAGAGCCGTCGGAAATATTGTCCTGCAAACCTTGACTGCAAAACTGTAGAAGACAGGCTGTGGTACCTAAGTGCTGACAGGGTGAGGAAATAGTCTTCTTGGGCTGTCGTCTCAGGATGCCCACTTTGCAGCCTGTCTCTGACATCCCCCATTAAACGAAACTTGGCCTTCAGTTTGGAGATGGTACTAGGGCTCATTCCAAACAATGCTGCAACTTGGTTTTGCTGAACACCAGCTTCAAGTTGCCATATGTCACGGGCCCTATCCGGATCAATCAAACGTGGCATGTCGAGTCTTGGAGAAGACACCAACTGACCACCGTTGCAGGGCCCATGCTCACATCTCAGAGAATGAGTCATTATATAAAACTACCTAAAGTTTGAATCTGACCTTGGGGGTGGACGACATGATTTTGTTCTGCTATAATGATGCTTGCATCCTCATTATTGGCTTGGAGCCCTGCATCTATCAAGTGTTTGAACTGGGATAGTTTACATGAGCATAAACAAGAGTCTAATGTGTTTATCAGACACTAGAGCGCACACCAACAGCTGTTTACCACACAGAGAGCCAAACTGCACACAACAACAGTAAGGGGAACATGTAATCGGACAGAGCCTCACGTTGTAATGAAAGGTGATTTTGGATGAGGTTTGTGTCTTGGATTGATGTAGGGAATGTGACAGTATTACCACCTTGCACTTGAACCGCAGAAAACACTTGCCAGTCCTTTTAGGTCGACTTAGAGAGGACACGAGGGGTAGTAGAAGGTACCAGAGTTTCTTAAAAAAACATTGCTACTTTTAGTATCAATCAACTCAACACAATTCTAAAATAATATCTAATGAAACATGAAGGTAAATTTAAAAGAATGATGCTGAAAATAATGCTCTTTCCTGTGGAGAAGAAGTCACATAAATTAGATCTTATTAGTTTCAGAAATTAGTCTAAAGCTGATTAACAATTACATTATAGTTTTGTTTGTTTTGGTTGCACAAAATGAGAGAGTAACTTTAGGAACTATGCTCAGAGGTGGACAAGAAAACCACAACCATTTTATAAAAATTATTAAACTTGCCGTAGGCTGCAACTGTGACAGATCAGTTAGTCTATCCTACTTCAAGGTACCAAGATAAAATGACTTTTTGTGGCTTTTTAGTGTCAGGCTATTCCATGAATGGGATGAGTAATTTTCTGCAGGCTCTGCCGGTTGTCGGTTTCATGTCTGAGCTTCTCCACAGATTAAACAATGAGATTAAATTGCATTCACCATCAAATCTAGTTATTTTATCTTGTTTCTTTAATCTGGTGTGTAGGTTTTAGTGTTTGTATATAGTATGTGTGTGTTCATCGTGAAAGTGGACAGTTCCATTACTTCAAACATCTATATCTGTTTTGTCCTGTGGGCAAGGACCTCCCACACTGCTGCCCAGCAAGAAAACATAATCTGGTTATTTGAGCTCTCATTTGTAATTTACACTTATGGATGTGACGAGTGGAGCTAGATAGTAGTGAATAAAATATTTGAAAGAAGAGCATACACAGAGAAAAGGGGAAAAATGCTGTCAGAGAATGAGTGAGCAATAAGATTTGAATGACCTGTACAAGTTAATGTTTAAATCCTCACATCCTCCATCTGGCGTTTGCGTTAAGTGTATGACAAACATTTCACTACATGAAAAGCAACTTAAGAAAGTGTGGCACTTGTAACTTTTAAAGGTTGACATGAAACATTCAATGATGTCAACACTCTTCAAGTTACAATTGCAGGAAATGTAACTTTACAAAGCCTTCAGTATTGCACTCAGTTTATATGTTTAAGATATTAAATGCACTGAGGTACTTTAGAAATATTATTTTGTATCCCTGTCAGAGGAGAGAGACTACAATCACAAGTCAGTCACATTTTGCAATCAGTTATGGAAAGATTGGGACAAGTGTAACCTGCAAAAATGTCCTCATTTTTTGTTTGTTTGTTTCAAAACAATCTTTGTATATCACTTGAGTGGAGCCTACGTTGTGCAAGTTGCTACAACAAATGAGGATTCTGTGGAAATCGTTATGCCGTACAGATGCTGCTCGCAGATTCTGAAAACAAATTTGTGCCCATAACAAGATACAGAACTAAACAGTATGTACAGTGGGTAGATACCCTTACACATACCCTCAGGATCTATGTTTAAAATATAAAGATACAAATAACAACAACATTTATATTTGATTGCACGAATCCCGAACACACTCTCCCAACTTTGTGAAAACACCTTTTGCCTTAATTAAAGCATGACGTCTTTATGAATAATTCTCTATTAACTTCACACATCTAGACTTCAGTATTTTATCCCACTCTTCTTCATACGTTATTGATGGGTTTGAGGTTTGGGCTCTGACTTGGTCGCTCCGAAACTTTGATTTTCTTTTTACTTTTTCTGAAGTCATATTTTGTTGATTTATTGTTGAATTGTGCTTTGGTTCATTGTTGAGCTGGAATGTGAAATCCCCCTTCATTTTGCATGTTGACGATTATCCTGCACGTAGAGGTTTTTAATCCACCTGTAGTTGTAGACATTATGACTGATTACCGTCATCCATGATTACAATGACTTTAAAGTACTTCACAGCACCAAAACATGATGCTACCCCCACCATTGCTTCACTGCTGACATACTGTTCTTTTTAAGAAGCTCTGTCTTGGTTTTGCATCAAACCTCAATCCATCCATCAATTTTCTATAACCGTTTTATCCTCTGCAAGGTCAAGGTCAATGCAGGACCATTGCACAGATTCCCATATGGTCTGGAGTGACTGAATGAATATTTTTGGCATATTCAGATGCACTTGCATATTCTTTTTAGTAAGAAAAAGCCACAATCTTGCCATAGTACTCTACATCCATGAATACAGAATATACAAGAGATGGTGTGACCTGTGCGTGCCAGAAGTTCCTGCAGTTCCTTCAGTGTTGCTTTTTACCTTTGTTCAGAAATGATATTGACTCATCTGTACTCAGAGGGTCTACACATTGAAAACTTGTATTCTGGTCAGAGTAATTAGTATTTCCCATCTTTTCTGAAGGAAATATTCAACAAGATACAAATGAAAGAAAAAACATCCAAACTGTTATCAACAACAAAACAAAATTCAGACACAGTACAGCCGCCCGGATGAGCCATCCAGTGTGATGTGGCTTCTACGAGCCGTTCAGATTCTGCTCCCTTTCGTTACGTAACGACAGGAGCGATTTACAGAGGTTGGCCTCCGATGAGTGAAACCACGCCCACAACTAACTCTGGCCCGAACAACAACAACTAACTCTGCCGGCCGGAGCTTCCGCCATTTATTCATAGTGGTGTATTGCGTTATTCAGGCAGCCAATCAGCACAGTGCCTCATTATCATAGCCCCGCCCACTCAGAATCCTGCATAGATAATGAGGTTAGAGACTAGGATGCTAAAGACATTTCTCAGAGGCTGAATTTCTAATTTATTTAGCAAAAACAATCAAAAACTTGTTTTTAAGACATTCAAGGCGTGTTTAAAATAAGTATTAGATGCCATAATAGGTCCCCTTTAAGGAACACCTTTTCCAAGATAATTGATCTTTATTCCATCTATCCATCCATCCATCCATCCATCCATCCATCCATCCATCCATCCATCCATCCATCCATCCATCCATCCATCCATCCATCCATCCATCCATCCATCCATCCATCCATCCATCCATCCATCCATCCATCCATCCATCCATCCATCCATCCATCCATCCATCCATCCATCCATCCATCCATCCATCCATCCATCCATCCATTTACACTTGTCTGCAGGTTTGCAGGGGAAGCACCTCTAGCACAGAAGCCTCTCAGTCGCCAACTACCTCCTCTCGCTCTTCCAGGGAAGGTATTCCTAAGCCAGCCTAGAGAGGAACTCCCTCCATTGTGTCCATGGTCTTCCCTAGGGCCTCTTCCCATTTGGACATGCCAAAAACACCTTCCTAAAGGGAGGCCTTGCAGGAGGCATCTTAACCAAATGCCCGAACCACCTCAATTGCCTCCTCTACTCTGAGTCCCTTCTGAATGGTGAAGTTTCTCACCCTTGTTGTCAAAGAGAGTCCAGCCACTCTGTGTAGGAAAATCATTTCATTGGTCACTGTGGTAGTGAGCACAGACAAGAGTTACATCATAAATTGACCTATTCTGCTTTTGTTTAGCAGATCAGAGATCCGCCTGTCAGTCTCCTTCTAAATTGTTGCCTCACTCTTGAACAAAACCCCAAGATACTTAAACTGTCACTTCAGGAAACACCTCATCCTAAACATGGAGAAGCTATTCCACTATTTTCCGAATGAGAATCACCTGCTCCACCCACAGAATGTCCGCACAGGAGGGAAGTGTTAAAATAACACACAAAGTGATTAAATTGATAAAACTTTTGCAGTCGCAACTTTTGTGGAATATGTTGCAAGCTTAACACAAAGAAATTGATGAGTTTTAATAAATTTAATTAACGTGAACAATCATGCAAATATTTTGTCTGAAATTAAATTAAAGTCAAAGTAAATGTATATTTTTCCTTCATTTTCTGATCCAGCATTTCCTTCTGATTTGAGTTGTGTTGATGAGACGATAGAGGTGAGACACAAAAAATATCACTGTTGCACTGAATCTTTATCTAAACTGGTGCCTCTAATGTTTTCAGTTGGGAGCACTAGAGTCACCAGTGGAAAAAACCTGCTCGGAGCCCTGAAAATAGATCTAAAATACTTGTAGGCGACACCGTCATTATAAGTCATTCATAGTGGGGGGCGGGGAACGCTGAAAATGGGACGCTAGAACATGAACTTCATTTTTCTCCATTAGGATGGACTGAGCTGCAGAGTCTGAACGACATGAAAATCAGTGACTAGCTGATATGCTATTTTCTTGTTGTTGTTTGTGAGGTTACAGTTGGCAGGGCTTGGTAGTGTATTAGTCATTTACTTTTTAAAAATGGTATAACGCGTACGCTCTCTGTGTTTTGGGAATATAAACATAAGAAAGACATGCTTTCTCAGATTGGCTGACAAATAACAGCAGTGGCAACCCTCTGGGGTACGTGTTAATGCTTTCTTTATGTTGCATGCGCTTTCTTTCTCAAAGACCAGTTGCTATAGCAGCAAGCAGAGTTTATATATCGTAGATCTCTCTTCTGTTTCTAGTGCCAACTTAGAAACAGCAGGATCTTCCGGAGGAGCATCTGTTGACATCTTCAGCATCATGACCATCATCCGAACAGTCCCCACATGCACGTTCATCACCTTGAGCATTCTGCAGCATTCTGCCACCTGTAGGGTCAACGTTTGGTTGAGAGGGGTCTGAGTGTGGGACTGAGCCTGGAAGAGGCCAGCCTCTTTGGTGTGAGGCGGGCAGGATGAGATTGGCTCTCAGCCCTGTCTGGATTCAGGAATGAGCGAGATGCAAGAGGGGATGGTAGGAGATAAGTCCACTTCAGCAAACTCAATGGGGCACTTCAGTACAGAGGGACTGTCTGGTGTCCTGTCATGATAGAGCGAGAATTAGAGACTTTAATAAAAGGAGGAGGAATTCAACGGAAACTCACTTCAGCTAGTTTTTGCTGTGGTTTATACGCCAAAGACTACCATTTAGAGCAGAGATGTTGGTACAAAAGTAACGTAACTGAGGAGATCATGCCATTACATCATCAAGTGAGTGTGCGTGTGCGTGGCTGCACTAACAGTGGCAGAGACAGATTAGGTGTTTGAGAGGGACAGATGGCCTTGCAACCAACCTCCACTCAGTCATTGAATGAGATAAAGAGAAACATTCACACGCACACACGCACACACACACACACACACACACACACACACACACACACACACACACACACACACACACACACACACACACACACACACACACACACACACACACACACACACACGCAGGACAGCATCTCAACAGTTGTGTTGAGAAATAACTCCACCCTTAACATTCACAAATAGGTGTGGATAAAGCTTGAGTTTGGGCTGTTAAAATTTGTAGATTCATCACAAATTTCAAACAAACAGATTACAAGGTTACTGTTATGGTATTTAAATGGACTTATAGGATTAGTCCATGTATACACTGCAATGGCAAGAGAATTTCAGGAGGGTGTAGTTTGTGAGTATGAGAGTGTGTGACACGATGGGCCGTTCCTCTGCACACGAGCTTTCATCAATCTCATCTTCTTTTGATTCCATCGCAATATACCTGCAAGATGCAGCCTATTTGTTGTTAAGTAACGAGAATTACTGCTTCAAGGCACTCTGTGTGTGTGCGTGTGCGCTTGTGCGTGCCCGCGCGCGCGTGTGTGTGTGTGTGTGTGTGTGTGTGTGTGTGTGTGTGTGTGTGTGTGTGTGTGTGTGTGTGTGTGTGTGTGTGTGTGTGTGTGTGTGTGTGTGTGCGTGCGTGTGTGTGTGTGTGTGGTTGGGAAGGGGGTCTGTGTTTCCTGGTGACCTCAGTGGCCCAGGCTGCCTGTCTATTAGAGCTGAGGCTATTAGACCATCAGAAAGTGGGAGCATCCCCTCTTTCCATGGTGATAAGATCAAGGCATTCCGACAGCCAAAGCGGTCATTACCCTGTGCTCTAGCCCATAATGTCCCTCCATTTAAACACCCTGTTACCATGGTAATGCAGCTGCGGCCGTTTAAGTCATTTCTTGGCCCTGCTGTCTCCACGGGTCATTGACACACATGCACACAAATTCACAAGGCATCGACATGTCATTTGATAAACATTTACACATGCATCCTGCTATCAGTGGTCGTGTTTCTCTCGTAAAACACACACATACGCATGCAAAGCTTTGTCGTCTGGGCGTCAGGCTCATGTAAGGTCACGGCTGCCAGGACAGTTCGACGGTGACTGAGTCACAGCAGGACTGAGAGAACACAGAGATGACAGAGCAAGACAATCTGGACGGCTGAGTCAGCATGTGGTCTGAGAGAATTTAGCTGCAAACACACATGGTCAAGCAGACTGATGAGAGGCTGACAGAAATACACACACAAAATCACAAACAGATCCATGCATTGCACAAACACTAATGAGAATAAACAAACACCTCTGGCTGTACAGAAGATTTTGTGCCAAACAAACCCAGCTCCATATCCTTCCAATCCTCACTCGGCCACTTCCAGACTTCTCTACAGACTTCAGCAGACTCCTCCTACTCTCGGACCCACACGCACAGTAATTCAATCAAAACTTATAATTGTTGATCGATCTCAAATTTGTGTAATAACAATTACTGCATCTCCTCTTATCTTTCTGGCACTTGATGATTAGCCGTTCAAAAAATTTGACAAATACTGTATAATAAGATAAATATATTACTATAGAGCTAACTTAGATGTCATCATAAATAATGCTCCATAAAGTTACAATGCAGCTGCTTAAATGGCTGCTTAAAATCACAGACACAAAAAAAGTGCGAATTGAAAGAGCTCTTTTGAAGTCTATAAAACTCTTGACATATATAACATATATAACAAATACTAAATCTTTATTGTAGACGCTCCTACATTTATCAGAAAGTTACTGTAAATATTGGACTGCCTTGACAATCGGTCAGCATCAGCAGGTCAGCTTTTTAAGTCTGAGTAATAAATTAGTCTGTGTTTCCCCCTAGTGGCCAAAGAATGAATGAAAAAAGTAGGTTAGTTTCACTTTCACACATTCGAGTGACAATTTAACGCCTTTTTTTATTATCAAAGAAGGAAAGCAAGTTCCATCAGTTTATGATATTTGCAATTGCTAGATACTAGATACAATAAACCAAATACAAATATTTGGAAAGGTTGGCAAGAGCAGAGAAATACAAGGTGGAGATGCAGAATGTAGTTCAATTTGTATTTTACTGAATTTAAGTATCCACATACATAGACATATAAAGAGCCTCCTTGTGGAGCCAAGTGGTGAAAGATCCTTTATTCAAACCCTCCAGGTTGTTCCACTGAACAGGTCCCATTATGTATGTTGTAACTGTCAGATCAAACTTGAATGTTAACCTGTTTTTAGCACAAACATACAAATACAAACACACATGAAACTAAACAATTTGTGTATTGTCCCATTTTAGGTCAATTATTTTTTCCTTGAACAGGATTTTCTCAATTTTTTACCAAAACCAATATTTAATTTTAAAAATCATTCTCAAATGTAGACACATGATTTATTCATACGCAACATGTATGGTTTTTTTTTATGACTATTATGGAATTATTGTTATTAAAAAACGGACCAGATCATCATCGTCATCACCATCATCATCATCACCATCATCATCATCATCATCATTTGCTGGACGTCACAGGATGCTTTCAAGGCAAAAGAAGTCCAAAAGGGCGATCTACAGAGAAACACATTTATGTTGTAGCAGGACTGGCACAGCCACTTTTGGGCCTAGACCAACAGTAGGCCATGGAGCTGTGTTCAGCTGTGTTCAAAGAGCTAAGCTGAAACTGTCCTAGTATAGAGCTGGCCCAAGGCCTGTACCCTATGCTTTGTCAACACCTCAAAGAGCCCCTCCGCCTCTGGAGACAAAGCACATAATATCTACACTGACTGAGCCAATGGGCAGGTGCTCCAGGATGGTACTTGCAGGAAGATTACAGAGGACCACCGCTGGTGTTAATCCACGCTGGGCCATGACAGGCACCGACGTGCTGGCTGACCACTTTAATACGGCCACAGCTCCGGTCCGCTGCCTTGACAATGGAGGTGCGGAACACGGTTCACTCAGACTCAGTGTCCCTACATCTCTCAGGATGAAGCTGAAGGTCCACCAGAGATGGGAGTTGAAGCTCTTTCTACCTGGTGAGTCTGCCAGACATTCCCAACAGGCCGATATATCTATATCTATCTACTGTACATATCTATTGCTGAGGATCAGACCGCCAGGGTCCTCGCCTTCAACCACCACCTCCCAACCTGGAACTTAGATGTTTGGTGAAAAAGCATAGACTGCAAAAAATCAATTGACGAAGCATTAAGTCACGTGATCGATTAGTTTCTGAAGAGCGGTTTTGAAGCCCATTTTTCTTCACATTCATGTTGTGCAGGATGCCGATGGGAACACGCCCACCGTATGTCAGTCACTATGTTTACATGCACTAACAGAAAGTTGAATTGATTAATTATATGATTAATTAATCCAACCGATATCAAATTTTTAAAAGCCACGTATACACCTTAGCCGGACTGTAGTCGAACTGAACTGAAGCTCTTGAGATCGAGCTTTTAGTGCCAGACAATGCGTTCCTAATTTGAGTTATTCTAGCATTTATACGCAACCCACGCTTAGCCGAGCTACTGACTGCCCCAGGACTCCCCCCTCCAGAAGTGATGACCCGCGAAAGACAGAATATCATCACAGTAGGAGAAGAAGAAGACGAATAAAAAAGAACTAACCGGAAGAACGCCAACGCAAAAGTGCGTGTGGCGCCACCTAGCATTGCAGAGTCAAACACACCTCAAGCAATAATCGATATTCTTCTCGCACATGTATACTTGGATTTCTCAGAAACTCCACTTAAATCTTTAGCTAGATTGTTGCCAATAGCTTGATTTAGATGTGCATGTAACCGCAGTGTGTCAAAGTTAGCTGTGGCTACCAGTTCCTTCATGGATTCCTGCCGAAATGAGCTGCCAGCAGACCTAGTACAGCAGAATATCCCGTTTGACATGTTGACTCAACTGCAAAATCTAAAGTTATTGTTGCATTTAACTGATGCTGGGCTGATTGCTTCACTATACACATTAGTGCTTGCTTTTTCTCAAGCGCCAACCTACTGACAACGCTAACTTTGATTCAGATATAGAGGGCTGGTTCCAATTGGCTGTTTCCCATAAGAAGAAAAACTGTCTTTTTCCCTGTCTTTCAGATTCCAAAGGTTTTTGTGCCCGTTGTACTGTATGTTTTTCTTGTGTTTCAGATTTGCAGCAGGTGCCCCCTGGGCTCCAGCAGACCCCCGTGACCCTGCAAAGGATAAAGCAGGTATAAAAAATGGAGGGATAACTTTTCTGTTTGTCTTTTTTTGTCTTCAATCAGTATGCTGTCACTTTCTGCCTCTGTGCATTAAAAGTAGGGTAAGGGATTCTTTGCGCTTTTTTTGAAATCAAGTCAATATTTCCACATCACCATTCCAAACCGTGCACTGTATAAAAATAAATATATATATTAAAACAAGAGCTTCATACACCGATGACAAAACTGGCTCTATAGACTATATTAGGCTTATTGTTGCTGGTACCTCTGAGTATTTTTTTTTAATTTAAAGAAGAAAAATGGGCTTCAAAACCACTCTTCAGACACCATTGGGTCATGTGACTAATGCTTCATCCATTGTATTAACAGCTTGGTGGACTATGAAAGAGAAACAGAATCCACAAGATCAGCTAGAGTTTCTAAAGCTCCTGGGAGTGAGAGGAAATGGAAACCAAATGCAAGATAACAAGAGAAGATAGTACCTGTATAAGACTGGGAGAATGGAATCTTGCTAGTCTCGCTAGTAAGTAAAAAGAGGAAAGTCAATGTTTCATGATGCCCATAAAGATGTGAAAAATAGGATTTAAATTTTTGAGACAAGGATTTGATAGAATAACATGTTTAATTTGGAGTGGCTGTCACAGAAGAGATAACGCTATAACATAGGATTGAGTTTCATAAACTACTGAAGAGTTCATAAAGCTGACTGCTGGACATTGTTGGATGTATATTTCATATATCAACACATTGTTGGATGTATATTTCATATATCATCACGTATGTCCTCATATGACTTATTAAACTCTGCTGTCTTATGAAAACATTGCAATAATGCCAGGCTACAAGATGGCCTTGGAGAGGGAACAGCCTGGGTCTGAACTGATAAGGTGCAGGTTTAAATACAGTCTGGGGCCCCTACGCAGACCAGATCCCTTTGGAGGCAGACAGAGTTCTGCAGGCTGGATCTCCACAATGCATTATGTATAACTATAACGCCAGGTGATCTTGCTTAAATAAAACTTATAAAACGTATATCTTGTGTACCGTGGTTGAATTGGTTTGATATTGGATATTGGATATTCGACATTCAACACCCATAAAACTTGTGATACATACCACTGATTTTGGTCAAACCACTTGTGATGTGTTCATGGTCATCTAGACTATATATCACAAAACAGTAATTATTAAAAAATCATATAAAAAATCATATATATGGGCTGATTTAAAAATCATATATATGGGCTGATTTAATGTGGTTTAATGAATTCAACACCCATAAAACTTGTGATACATAACAACACTGATTCTTTTATGGGTGTGAAATTCATTAAACCTCATTAAATCAGCCCATAATATGATTTTATAATAATTACTCTCCAGTGATATATGGTCTAGATGACCATGAACACATCACAAGCAATATGACCAAAATCAGTGGTATGTATCACAAGTTTTATGGGTGTTGAATTCATAATATCCAATATCCAATATCAAACCAATTCAACCGCGGTGCCTTGTGTTTGCTCTATATGACCAAAAAACTCAGAAGCAGCTAGGCTGATCTCAACACGTGTCTCATTATTGTACAATAATAATCATAATTGTAATAACAATAAGAATAATAACAACAAACAATGATAATAGTGATGTGATCATTATTTTTCTTATTATCAAAAATAATAAGAGTAACTGATTGTGACGTGAGTTTCATTTTGGGAAACAAAGTTTTCCTGCTGACGTGCTGTTGTCTGACTCATCCCAATTCATTCCGATAAAGAATTCCAGTCCAACGAAACATAACCACTGCTATTTGCCCTCAGTTTCATCCAGATAAATTTAGTTTAAGTTAGTTAGTTAGCACGGATTGGTGGGCGTGTCTGTTTAAATCCTCCAGATCAGCCGACGGCGGCTCTAAAGTCATTAGAGGCCAGCAAAGCCCGCCCACGTAAACGGTGCAGATGTAGAAAACGATCGGTCATCTCGCCATTATATGTTTGTTGATGAGCGTCACACGCGTTATTTTGACTAAACTCGGAAGCGTTTGGACAACTTTTGCATTCAAGTGACTATCGATCATGGTTAAGCTGACTTTAAAAGACAGATCCAACGTTGGTCTGGATTTCTTTGAGTTTTTGAACGAGACTGATCGGACATCGATCCAAAACAAAAGTCAACTAAAAGACATTTACAACTTGGAGTTCAGAACCAGGTGAGATGTCCTTCCTGTGATGCCTGTGTGTGTATTATGGTTATTATTATTATTATAATTTTTAATGTTAAACTTTATATCCTAAAGTAAATGGTGGTGTTTCTGTTGTAGGAACAACGGGACCAGAGATCCAAATTTTAGTTCAGTTTTGTATGGATTGAGACAGTACAGCAAAGTGCAAGTGCGGGGAGGTAAAGTCCTCTTCAACTCCAAGGTACTCACTTCTACACCCCACTTTTATCACTTTCTGGTTTTTGTCAATGACCATTGTGGGTTTTCTTTCTTCATTGAAAGGGTAGGCTACCCCAGTGACCCTTAAAAGGTGCAGATACTGAGAGGATGATCTTATTTCTAGTTAAAATGTCTAATTTTTAGTCAGAAAATCTCATTACACTTAAAACAAGAGTAATTACCAGAAAAATAACTTGTTATTTGACAATTTTCACCTGTTTCAAGTAAATTCTCACTTGAAATAAGTAGAAAAAATCTGCCAGTGGGACAAGATTTATCTTCTCAATTGCAATCAATCTTGTTCCACTGGCAGATTTTTCTACTTATTTTAAGTGAAAATCTACTTGAAACAGGTGAAAATTGTTGTTTTTTCCAGTGATGAGTCTTGTTTTAAGTGTAATGAGATATTTGACTTAAAATGAGACATTTTAACTAGAAATAAGACAAATATTCTTGTTAAGATTTTGAGTTTTTGCAGTGTAGTGGGGAAACTGGTTTTGAAAAGAAGCCTGTGTGACTCAGAATCACTGTCAAGATCACATGCTGTCATAAACAAAAACTCTGATCTAGAAGAGGAAACACCTTCTGGATATCATAACGTCTTCAGACTCTGCATAACACTCCCTTGTACCCTCCGCTATTGTTCTTTTAAATGCTGGAAGGAAAAGGTAGTGCGTGAAAAAGCATTCCCTCTTAAGCCTAGGTCTATATTATGATGCGTAAACTATTGTAACTTATTATGTATAGTTTATGTATATTTACCATTGTGTGCTTCTCCTGTAGCAAAACTATTCGCCCCCTTGGGGACAAGTAAAGTAATTGATTGATAACCCATGACCTCTGATCACGACAGTGGCATATCGGGTACTTATTTTTCCCTGAAAACATAAATAAACCTCACACATTTGTTTCTCTAGTATTTTTGGATTGCTGAGTCAAACTAGGCCCACCTTAACTTCCTCTGCTGCTCTATTTTGGGAAATATAACTTTTGTTGAGACCACAAAGGAGAGAAAAAACTGTTCTTGATATGTGATTCAGCAGCTTCCATATCAAACAGCAGTCAGGATTCTGTTCATGGACTGTAAATAAAAGACGGACACACCCATTGTATCATCACCAAGTTGTTTGTAAACTGCTGCACTGGAACCTCTAGGATGGCATTTGCCCAACAGTCTCTTTAGAAAAAAACAGACTCTGACTCTTAAAACCAATTTTGGGAAAACTATGTTTCTTTGATGACAATTATTTTTAGATTAAATTTTGTACAACATGCAGAAAAAAAGTGCTGATACTGGTTTACTCTGCAGAACCCCTTAATTTAAAGACACTGTAACTCTCTACAGGGCCCCCTTTATGTCTTCAAGAAGAAAACTTGATAAATGTGCCCTGTGTCATGCAACTTTTTCTCTGGTCAGTAATTCCAAGCATCTATGGATTTTCGTGCACGCCGATTTTCCGTCGTTTGAACCCTGTGCTGCAGTCGTATCACGCCCATGTACACATAATTAGAAATGTGAATGTCCCAGACTAAGCAAGCTGTTACCTGTATCTTGTTCTGCAGCATGTTGTGGTAGGTGGAATTTCAGTTGAATGCTGCAGGTTGTGAAGTGTCCTTGAATTTTTTAACGATTGAGCTGTATGAAATTGTATTTACTTTTTTTTCATTTTGGTAGTGTCACTCAAAGCCTGACATTATTATTTTAAGTTTAATTCATTTTTTCATACAATCTGTGCTTCTCCTTTAATGGATTGACATTGGTTGGAAAGTTCATTATATCACAACTGAAAGTTTTTCTCACTTTCTGATGCCCGGCCCTCACTCCTTCCCAATCTCCCACACGTGTTTGCTGCATGTTTGGACTGTGGTGACGCTCTGACACTGCTAGACGATATTACCTGTGCTTTTACCAGCGGCGCTCCGGCTCCAGTGTCGTGGCTCATGTCACGGAGAGAAACAGGCCTTGAGTTGAGAGTATATACACAAAGTCCAAAATATGTCAAACGAATAGTATATAAAACATAAAGAAAGCAAGAAAATAGCAGAAGAAACACTGTTGTCTTCATGAACACACTGGTAAGTTGTGGCTAAATACTGACAACAGACAACCTTTTTTTTTATTGTGAGCTCTGCAGATTCCTTAGATTTTCTAGCACAGAAAACAAAACAAAACACGGCTGTTTTAACAAGGTCAAGCAGTAGATAAGCTTGATCTCATGGTTAGGTGCATTTGTGAGGCTAGATTATAAAATCATTCTAAAATAGTTGAAACCAATATGCTAACTTCTGCCATTTCAATTAAAAATCACATTCTTAAAATAGGATATATATATATATATATATATATATATATATATATATATATATATATATATATATATATATATATATATATATATATATATATATATATATATATATATATATATATATATATATATATTGTACGATTCAAAAACCAATGTGACATGATTCTGCACAGGTCAGAGGTCTGTATCTGGACCAGTGGCACTCACCCAGGAACCAGCGGCCGCAGCCCGACCAGAATGGAGCAGCGAGCCCTGAGACCTTACAGGCCGTCAGCGCTGCAGACGACGCAGAGACGGGAGTTAGAGCCCGGAGAAAGCTGGCCAGTCTTTTGATGAACAAACTCAAAGCTGAACGGTAATGGGACTCCTCCTCTGATTGCTTTGCTGTACTCATGTTTCTATTCAACTCCAATTTAGTACCAATTTACCAATCATTTTAAATTATATGGCAACTTCAGTCAAACCGTTTAATGTCTATTTGATTAAAAGAACGCTGGAATGTGCTGTTGCTCTTCGGACTATAAATAATAAACATATTTAAGTCTCTTGCAAACACATAAGACAGGAAAGAGAATTTGTAATGCTGTTGAGGAGAAACTACCTGATGCACTCCATTTAAACTCCATCACCTGCAAGCAGATGTCCCTTCCCACCATCTGTGTTATTTCTTTGTGCAGAAAAAAAAACAACTAAAGCTCGACTCTAATTTTATGAACACTCTGCTTCGTCTGATACTGCAAGTTTCTGACCTTTGCCCCTTTTCCACCCCCAGGAATCAGTTCATCTCTGATAAACACGGCGTCAGCATCACTTCCGACATTCCGTTTAGCAACGGAATATATACCCTGTGTGTCGAAAACACATTCGAGGTATTTATGCCACACATTTTCACGTCATCTCTGATGGATACCTTTCAAAATTCTCCCAATCCAAAGCCCAATGTATATATATTTTTAATTTCTTATCAACAGTATGCAATTAAACTGAGTGTGAAAAACACCGGAACGCAACTTGTGTATTTCACTTACTACACTCCACTGCATTGGCTCAAATGCTTAAGACTGCAGGATGAGCACCGCGTGACCAAGCAGAAACCTCTGCCACTAAATGCAGGTAACGCAAAATATCCCAAGCGAGGTCACTTATGTTTGAACTGATGAGCGACTTTAAAAACATTTTGTTCTGTTCTTAGGTGAGAGCTACGAAATCCAGGTTGACTTCCAGTGCACTGAGGTGGGTTTCTATCCAGCAACACTGGCGTTCGAGTTCAAAGAGAACTTGCAGTCCTCCTCCTTCTACATCGTGCGCTCCATCGAGGCTCGGTGCGTGACATCCTTGGGCAAAGAGCTGGCACCTGTATCTCCTTACAAACCTCGCTCCCTCGCTGCCTGGACCGCCGACCCCGAGTGCAATATTGTGGATGGAGAGCGACCTGATGGGTACTATTATACTGTATATGCAGCGCTGTTACATAAAAAACACAGAAAGTCTAATAGATGAAGTGTGCGTACTGCGTGTGTTTCATAGCAACAAGCTTAACTTTTCCCGTGTCATCTCCCTCATTAGGTTGTCAGTGATGCGCCTGGAAAACGCGAAGCCGTTGAAACATTACAAAATACCAGCGTACATGAACCAGCTCATCAAATCGCTGAAGCAGCCTGGTTTCTCTTCTGATCAAAGGTAAAATCACTAGTTTCATCGTTAAATGAGTGAGAAGGAGACTAGTGTCCTCTTGTCTCTTTAGAAGGATGATCCTGGAGAGCCCCTTGCGGTGGGAGACCTACGCAGAGAAGTTCCACCTGCTGCTGTATTTGGAGGAACTTCAGATGGAAGTGGACATCAGGAGATACAACATCCCTAACGCTGACAAAGAATACGCCGTCCTGCGACGAGACCCGAGCAACAAGAAAGTTCTCGTTCTGGAGGTAAACGTGCAACTTTTCCCCAGACAAGTCATTTTTGACAAATAAAGCCGCTCTAAAGATGTTTTTTCCTTTGCTCTTTGGGGGTGGTGTATTACGTTCTAGTGTGGTGCAACGGTGACTTAAATACAGCTGTGCATACAATTAAAGGTCTTTCAAATAGGATGTGGTATGTACTGCACCTTCCCCTGGAGTTGAGGTGCAGCAGAGAGAGAAGAGTGCACCAGCGCGCATCGCACCCACGCCGGGCAGCGCTTGTCAGGGGAAAAAAATAGTCTCCAGGAAGTGGTTAAGAAACATTAACTAGTCTTTCTACTAGACACAGAGAGAGCTTGGCTTCAGATTTATTAATGAGGGGGAGGAGATTTTTTTATTTAAAAGGGACAACACACATTAATTAACATGAGCACTTGAGTCCATCATGTAAATGTGCCACATTTAGCCATACAGGCTAATTTACATCTGCAGTCCCTGGCAGGTTGATGGTATATATAAAAAACATTGAAAGAGAACACACTAAAACACTAGAGCACAGAGTACAAACAATTAGTAAAAACCATGACATAACTCCGAATAATGACAAACAACATAAATGAAGAACTATAGCACACAAACACATTAGCTCACACAAAAGCACATAAACACAAACGGGTAGTAAAAACAATAACCTGACCCCAATACCAGATTATGACAGCATGTTTGATTATCCAGTAACCGCTGTTTTGTGTTTTTAGAGAATGAATGAAGAGATGTGATGTTCCTTAGTTGTATGGGTATAGTGTTCCAGGTATGAGCTCCTAGATGATATCCTCTGAGTCCAGGGAGAGTTTTAGGCCCGTCTAGGAGCTGCACCTGCACACTGACCTGTTTCAGGTGCAGCTCCGGTGACGTCTGGATCAGTTTGGGATGAGAACCTCAAACGTTCAAAAAAACTGGAGACGGTTTGGAGCTGCTGGGGCAGATGATCGCTTTAAAAGAGCATTTCACTGTAAACGTAAAACTCAAAAGCAAATTTCTACCATTTTTAAAATACGCCTTTTGAGGACGAGTTGCTTTTTTCTATACAAAAGCAAAGTTTTAAATCTGTGATGAAGTGAAAAAGTGACAGTGTTGATATACTGTAAGGAGTGTGATGAAGGTTTTATGCTTGGAATTATGCTTACAGGCTTTATGTAAAACAGTGATGATAAGCATTGCTGGTCCTGCTTGCAAAGTGATTCAATAAAACAGACAAAGTACAACTCTAAATATTTATTGTTTCTCTTATATTGAATCCCTGGGAAAGGGGAAGTTTGTCTTTTTTTTTTTTTTTTTTTTTCCCCACTGGCGCACAGACATAACAAAGACTGATTTGCTGATTTGACTTACTGTCACACTGTCAAAGATTAGAGTTGCACAACAATGCTTCCAAAGGTCTGTGATGAAAGTCATCTAATATATCTGTGAGAGGACAGAGCAGTTCTTGACAGCCACAATGTTACTTGTGACTCTGAAAAGTGTTCAGGTTCATTAGAATATCAAACACATCTATGTACAGCCAAGACTGTTCAAGATGTTACTCCAACGTATTGCCAGCTTGTTTGCTCATATTAAAGTAATGCGTGTTAGTGCAAAGAAACTGCTGCTAGTTCCTTTACTTCTTCTTAAGTTTGCTTTGTTTGGGACATTTTGGGCCTTGCAACAATGGGTGAATAGAAATCAATTAATGGCAGCGTGCAGATATGAAGTCTGGTATGAAACTGTTACCTCCCTCTCGCCCACTTGCGGTCTGTGCCGGCAGAACCTTGCACAACCTCGTTTGCGGAAAGATGACTTGCAAATAAAACCTGGCAGAGGTGTGGATGTGTTTCATGTAAGGGTTATAAAATGATTATGTAAACACGTTTCTGTTTCCTGATTGGCATGCAGATGGGTTTTCACTTCCGGGTTTCCTCCAGCGCCAGGTCTTCTGGTCGCTGCACTGGGAGGAAGAGCCAGCTTTGAATTTTGAGCTTCCAAACGGAAAATGTGTGAAAAAGGAGTTTTATTTCTGTCTAATAAAGTAAAACCCATAATGCTTCAAAGTAGTTGTGGTAATGGTGTCTAACAAACATTATTTATTCTTCCTCACATTACAGTTGTAAGGTGTTTCCTGTCATATTTACAGACTCAAAAAAATAATTCCCCCTTTTTTATCCTCTGTTCGCATGCAGGTGCCTGGCGTGTCCGAGAACCGGCCCTCTGTGCTTCGAGGAGATGCGCTGCTGATGTATCCCCGGGGAGAACCGGACGTGAAGTACCGCGGCTACGTCCACAGTGTGCAGCTGGACAGCGTCAGACTGGGTTTCGCTTCCGAGTAAGACGACTGTACTCGGTGGAGAGAAATACGGTTTCCTGTTGAACAAACGAAACATTTGGTACCCAGTATTTAATCTGTCTTAATGTTGTTGCAGGTTTTTGAATCGCTATACAAAAGGAAATGATTTCAGCTTTATAGAGGGAATAAAGTTCAGCCTTGAGTTCACCATCAACCGTCTGACGGTGCGTGTCCAGCACCGAGCAGCAGAGCTGGCAGCTGCACACGCGTTGAAAAATGTGTTGTTTCCTGCCCCGCCCCCATCTCCATGCCAGCAACCTCAGCTTCCCAAACTCAGGTAGACAAGTACCACGAATGTGAAGTTGATTTAGTTTCATTAAACTCATGCTGGGAGTAGGGTTGCCACCCGTCCCGTAAAATACGGAATTGTCCTTTATTTGAGAAAAAAATGTTGCGTCCCGTATTGAACTAATACGGGACACGATTTGTACCGTATTTTCATTAACTTTTACACCATATTCTAGTTGAATTATTGAAATAAATTAACTTTTACACCATATTCTAGTTGAATTATTGAAATAAATTAACTTTTACACCATATTCTAGTTGAATTATTGAAATAAGTTAACTTTTACACCACATTCCAGTTGAATTATTGAAATAAGTTAACTTTTACACCATATTCTAGTTGAATTATTGAAATAAATTAACCTTTACACCATATTCTAGTTGAATTATTGAAATTAATTAACTTTTACACCATATTCTAGTTGAATTATTGAAATAAATTAACTTTTACACCATATTCTTCACCTGTAGGCTATATTACATCTGGGCTGATGTGGACATACAGTAGCATAGGAGGCTATTTCAGTTACTGGTATGGTTGGTTGTCTGTACAGTCATGCAAGTTCAATGCTATTAAAGCACTTTAAACTTTAAATCAAAGCATTTTGTTTTTTCATATAAAATAAACACATTTTTATTCAGTTTAGAAGTTTTGGGGCTTTTTTTTTGGCTCCTGTGCTGCTGAAATCGGGGCGTCCCTTATTTCTATTTCTGAAAGGTGGCAACCCTAGCTGGGAGGCAGATCTGAATCAAAAAGGAATGCCATCTGCTTTGTTTTTAAGACTTTAATAATAAATATTTTTAAATGACTGAAGTCCCGTACTTCCCTAAACAACAGGAAATGCTGCTTGCTTTAAAGCCGCCTAGGCCGGATAGCCTCCCTGCTTGTGATTCACTTCTTAACATCACCCCTCCCTGCTCTTCTTTCTTTTTCCCGAAAGTCTGTTCGACAGGCAGCTGGAGGGAAACTCGGAGCAGTATCAAGCAGTCCAGCACATCGTTGCTGGCTCGTCCAGACCCGCCCCTTACCTCGTGTTCGGTCCACCCGGAACAGGTACTACAAGCTGCAGCGTGAGCCTCTTTTCTGCCAGGCTGCTGCTGTGATTTAAATCACACCAAACACCATAAACTGAACAGTATTCAGTCTATATGCTTCTTATTACAAGTTTAAACTGGTGCTGTTGTTGTGCCATCTTCCTCTTTTTAACTGAAAACCCACAAATGAGCATCTCGCCACCTCCAGAGACGAATTAGAAGGCATTGCTTACCAATGTGAACTCACTTGTGCAATCAAATAGCAAGTATGAGTGTAATTAAAGAATCTACAGTGCTTTTTAGCTCCACCTGCTCGTGGTCATGCATCAGAATGATGCCACAACCTGGGATGGTTGTTTTGGTCGCCACTGCAAATTTCAAAAATAGAAATAGAAATAAAAAAAGTAAAAAGCATGCATTCTGATGATGAAATGAAAATGTGTATTAATTTCTGCTGTCTGATTAGCCTCCTCTCCGGTCCCTGTGTAACATTTCTCTACGGTTCAGTTGTTTTGACATTCCTCCAGTAAGCTCCCACAGCTGCACGAGAGCATCGCATTTTCTCAGTTTATGCACATCTGAGTTATTTTGACTAACGGTAGGAAGTTTGGGACTGGTGTCTTCTTTTGACACTGATAAACAGCAGCAACTACACAGACCTTTTTACTAAATAATTTGTTCGGTTTGGTTACGAGGCGGAGTTGCATCCCAGCCATCAGCGTGATTGTTGTGACGGTACACCCTGTAAACAGACGCAACTAAAACGCTGGAAGATGTTTTGTCTCTGACTTCTCCTGTAAGACTCTCAGGGATTTGTTCATTTCAATGTTTTCCGACACTCCTATACACAGCCAGTAGAACGATGCAATAAGGGACTCTGATCAAATCTGAACAAAATCCAAAAACAAAAAAAATATTTTAAGTTTAATCAGCCATTGTAATTGTGATGTTTTCTGTTCTTTTGAGGTAAAACTGTGACTGTTGTGGAGGCCATCAAGCAGATTGAAAAGACTCAGGCCTCCTGCTGCATTCTGGCCTGCGCTCCCTCCAACAGCGCTGCCGACCTGCTTTGCAGCAAGATCATCCAACACGTGGATGAGCATAAAGTGTACCGCATGTACGCCACCAGCCGGGACCCAAACCTTGTCCCTGATAACATAAAGGTCAGGGATGGTTGCTAGGCTTTCATTTCATTACTACTTGCATATTCATTCCCTTACTCATGTAATGTGCTCATGGTTTAATTACGTTAGTGGACGTTGTGGTGCATCACAGTAGTCGATCAGGACCTTTCACTCGCTTTTGCTGCATCATACAGCTTTACAGTTTTGCTGCCATTAATATTTAAGTATTTTTCTAAGGTCTTTGTGCACATTGTGATGCTTCACAGGCATGCTCTAACCTGGTAGGGGACTGTTACATGTTCCCTGAAAAAGAGAAGCTGATGGAATATAAGGTCATGGTCACCACCTTGTTAACAGCTGGAAGGTAGTCGATACCTCACTCACACTGCTTTTTGCTCATCTGCATGACACTTTTTTTTTTGTGTAATACGTCATATGTCCCCTGACACACCCCATTATCCAAACTATAACCATTCAACGGCAAGCAGGAGCTTGTAGGAAGTTAAATTGATAATATACAGTTGATTTCTTCAGGCTTGTCACTGGAGGAATTCCTGCTGGACACTTCACTCACGTGTTTGTGGACGAGGCCGGACACGCTGTGGAGACTGAGTGTTTAGTCCCAATTGCAGGTAGGGAAAACAAACGTCATTGTGTTCTTTAATAGCATTTCATTCCTTTATGCAATCAATGCTTCTTTTTTTTTTTTTTTTTTTAAATGGTACATAGGATTGCTTGAAGCAGAGTCTGGTCAGCTTGTTCTGGCTGGAGATCCGAAGCAGCTCGGACCGATTCTGAGATCTCCATTTGCCTTGAAATACGGGATGGGTGAGGTCATATTCACTCCTCTACTTGTGCCAAGTTTGCACATTTTAGTTTAGGCAGTAGTGTGGATTCAGTATCTTTGCCTGAGTGTTAAACAGCTGTGCCGTCTGCAGGAGTGTCCCTCTTGGAGCGCTTGATGACTGATTTCCCTCTGTACCAGAAGAGCGACGGTGTTTTCAATAACTGCTTCGTCACCAAACTGCTGCACAACTACAGGTGTGCTGGAAGGAAGGCAGCAGGCTCGTTCACTGGGAGCCTATCATACCTTTTTAATAATACACACTACTAATGCTTTTTCTTAGGTCTCATCCTGCCATTCTGAAGATTCCCAACGAGCTCTTCTATGATGGCGAGCTGCTGGCTTCTGCAGATGAATATGCACGGAACTCCTACTGCAGTTGGGAATACCTTCCCAAGCAGGTATACACAATGGGGTTGATTCTCTAAAATCTCAATACAGTCTACTGCAAATGTAAGTGATCTTTGCCAAGGGCACAGGTGTAATCTCATACCATCACACCCCCTGGCTTTTGGATAATTTTTTTTTCTCACCGTTGAATTTTTCACTTTACGAGACAACACGGAGAACGAAACTGAACCAAAATACAGCAACATATAGCAACAATCTGAAGCAGATAAATATACATAAAAGTCCTGATATACCTGTGTTCACACACATATAGACTCATGCCTAGATTTGCATGTACTTGCAAAAACATATGTGTACCTGCACACACATCTTCATAAGTAAAACAATAGGATAAACAAACAAAAAAAGGTGGTGGAACAGTACAGCTTTACCCCATTATGTTTCTAGGAAGTTAATCTAAGCTTGCCATTTTTGTAAGAATCTCTGTGGGTTAACTCTTACACTATACATGATCTTTTACAGTAATAAAGTTAATTAACCCAATGAGAGTAATTGGGGCTATCCATTTCGACAGAATACACCTTTTTGCGGCCGACATGGCCAACCCAAAGAAATCAGCTGAGTGTACTGAGTTGAACTGAAGATTTGAGTAGTCTATAGCAGTGTGTACAGTATGTTCTATATCCTTCCACCACTGTTTAAGCTGTGGACACGCCCAGGTCAAATGTAGGTTCCCTGTCTTAGTTTTACATCTGTTGCAGCGTGGAGATGCGTTGTCTTTGAAACGGAAAATGTTTCCCAGGACTGTAATATACTCTTTGAATAGTTTTTCAAATTTTGTAATTTGTGTTAATTAATCTTTTTTGGTGCATCTGCTAGCAGCTTTTGGATTTTTAATTATAATCTGGGTGGTGCTTTTCCTCTTTCCTGTCTTTTATGTGCTCCAAACAGAAGACTGTAAATATTAATCTAGATAAATAAACCTTTATTGCAGAGAAGGTGTTTGGATGTGGAACACAAGTTGGGAGTTAGAGAGTTGGAGTCTGACAACTCAAGGCTCAAAACTGCATTCAGCTTTTGGAAACTCTAGAAATCACACTTAAGCTTGGAATCTATGAGGCTTTTGAGATATAATGGAACTTAGCTAACAAAGACCTTATATGTGGAGACAATAATCTTAGTTTAGTCTGTTTAAAACCAGGAATCCAGGCCTTTTATGTCTATAAAGACTTAATCTGTCGTCATTAATGAGAAAAGCTCATCTCAGCCCGTCTTGATCATATCGCACAGTTCTATTAAGTTAAATACATTTAGCAGCACTATGTCTTGCTTTGTGTGTAGCTGCATATCTACGTCATGCTGTTTATATGTAAATACAGCCTCAGGTGAATGAGGTATTTTGTTTGGATGAAACATGACAGGTGTTGCTTCCTGCATGTGTTTCAGAACTTCCCAGTGATTATGCACGGGGTGGCTGGAGTTGATGAGCGTGAGAGCACTAGCCCTTCGTTTTTCAACGTAGCAGAGATTGAAAAGCTGATGGAGTATGTAAAAAAACTGTTGGAGACGCAAGGCAAGAAGGGCCTGGCCAAAATTGCACCCCGAGAAATAGGCATCATCGCCCCCTACAGGAAGCAGGTTAGAATTGCTTCCCATCTAACTTCACATTCAGCAATTCAGTTTATTGTTGCATATTACCTAAGTTTAAGCCATGTCTTTTATGTCTTTCTGCTGCATAGGTGCAAAAAATCCGCAAGGCCCTGGAGAAGGTCGGGAAAGAGTTAAAAGTGATGAACATGGAACATCTCAAGGTAAGTTTAAACATTTTGCATTGAAATCGAATGGGTTTTAGTGTTTTTAATGTGAGATTGTGTTTATGTCAGGTTGGTTCGGTGGAGGAGTTCCAAGGTCAGGAGAGAAAAGTGATCTTGGTGTCCACAGTCCGGAGCAGCTCTCAGTACGCAGAGTACGACAAGAAATTCAGCCTGGGCTTTGTCAAGAATGAGAAGGTAAAAAAAAATAAGACACACTCGCACCCTGTATGTTTGCATATCCTAATATGATCTTTTGTTGCCCCAGCGATTCAATGTAGCTGTGACTCGAGCCAAAGCCCTGCTGATTGTGGTGGGAAATCCCAGTGTGTTGGGCTCGGATCCTACCTGGTCCCGGTACGTGTCAAATGAACACCCAGCTAGAAAACTGGAAGAGAGATCCATTTCTAAATGTTATTTTCATCTTTATATATTTGCAGTTTCATCCAGTACTGCAGAGACGAGGGAGGCTACGCTGGCTTCAGTCAACCAGAGGACGAAGACCAAGTGGTGGCGAGACTCGCTGCTCTCTACATCGACATCGAGGCCACAAGTAACCAACGTGTTTCTGCTACACGTTTAAAGTGTTATTGACTACGTTCTCGAATGACCCTACTTTCTTCCTGTATCTTTCCTCACTAGTTGAGACTGCTGAGAGTCTTGTTCAACAGCACCTGGACCCAGAGTGGAGGAACGACCTGTGAGCACCAGGCAAGCCTGGACATCCAACACTGGAACTTGAAGGGATTCATTGACATTAGATGGATATATTTTTTTACCAGATTAAAAAAAAAAGAGTTGATTTTCACTTTTCTGACTAAAAAGAATGACACACGTCCAGCATTCACAAGACAAAAACCCACCAAAGTTAACCTAAACATAGCACTTACACCACTGCAATCACTTTTATCCAGGCACGTGCATGTGGTGACTAAAATATTAAATACTGAAAAAAAATACCCTCGACCCTCAACTATTCTCTCAGGCTCGTCACTTTCAGAATTTAGAAAGACAATTTGTTAGGAATTTGAATAAAGAGTAAATTATGTATGAACTGTATGTCCTCAAACTAGATATTTTGAGTCACTGTTAAAATGTTTGTAATGTCTTTCATGAAAAAAAATATTTAAATATTAAAGTGCAATAAAGCAAACCTTTCAGGTCTTCCAGTCTGGCATGTCATTTCATTTGAACTCCACACAGTTTTTGTAAATTATAACCAAAAGGTGGGACAAAAAAATAACACCCTGATATTTACTTTATTTAAATGTATTAAACCAAAATTACAAACTGTTATACTGCAGCAAAGAAAAAAAAAAAACTAGTGAAGACAGTGTAGTATATTAATACTACATTTGTACATGCTAAATTGTCAATACTTTATTCTCTAAAATTAATTGTATTTTTTGATGGTCACATTATTTGAGGAGGGGGGCAAATCAACATGCAGGCTGTTCAGGGGTAATGCTAAGGGAAGGAGATCCCATGCCTTTATGATCTGTTTTAGAACAAGAAGCAAAGAGGCATCTTATGAAATGACGAGGGATTTCCACCACGATGGATTATCCAACTGGACCCACTCATCTCTGCAGCACTTGCACCAGCTGTTTGGCGGAAGTGTCATTCTGGCAGAACATGTGCACATCCAACACATTTGAGAAATATTTACTCAGCCAAAATGCACGATTGTTCTTCCCAGACACAAACCCTCTGTTAAGCCTTGCAAGGAACTAAGAGCGAAGGTCCTCAGTTCCTCACCGGCCTTGCCTATTCCCTTAGCACCTGGCAAGGGTTAAACAGCTGGTGAAGCTGAGGTGAGGAGATGGCACTTCTATAAAGAGGTTTGAGTTTACAATGTGGTTGTTAGGCTTGAGGCAGACCTCAGTCATGTGAAATGACCATATACTGGAACTAAACCACCAGTGACCAGACAGAAGGCTGGGCTGAGTGAGAGCAGTGATGTCTGAGCCAGTGTGAATCCAACTGCCAGTATTGTCCACAACAATGTACCACTGTCTGCAGTGCTTGTTGAAGCTGTCTCCATGAACAAGAGAAACAGAAGTATAGCCCAAACCCTCCTAACAAGTTGTCACTGCTGCTTCTGTTTTATGTAGTGGATAAAAGTGTGAAGAGGCTCAGACTTTTGAACTTTGCAGAAAAACAACCGTTGGAACAGAGTCTTGCCGACAGCACCTGGTGAAATACAACTTTTAGTGTATAAAATTAATATTGGTACAACATACAGAAGGATCAAAAGAGAAGCTGGTGTACAAATGGAGACCAAGTGGTACATGCAGGTTCATAAGGAGCAGGAATGGAGCGAATCTAAAAGTGCCAGTCATGGCTGAAAAGAGAAATGTTGAGCGAGCTTGTAGACCACAAGAGCCCTCTCTGTAAACACAATCATGACACAGAGACAGATGCATGGCATTGGTAAAGTATATCAACATATAAATACAAACATACATTCATATATAGAGAAGGAAGGGAACAACCCCTCACACAAACAGATTGGTGTGCCGGTGCCAAAAAAGACAAACAGGAAGTTAGCATTTGCTGAGTGAGTTGCAGTGGAAACTGCTTACAAAAAAACAAAAAAAAGCTGATTTGTTTTGCTTTTATTCTGGTGCATCAGTCTTTCATATGTGCCTGCATCAGTGAAGTAAGTACACTCAATGGAAGCCATTGATTTATGCCTTTTCTAAGTTTGTTCTGTGTTTGTGGGAGAGTCCTCCCTCCGGTGCTGATTGGCCGTCACACACTGCCCCCTCACAGCAGTTGGCAGCCGCTCCTCTTCTTGCGCTTGCGGACCTGCAGGGCCGCTCTGGTGGCCATCTCAAACACATCCCGAACGCCGTCCTTTGTCTTGGCCGAACACTCCAGGTAACCAAAGGCACTGATGCGATTGGCCATGTCTCTGCCCTCCTCAGACTTCACTGGCTCCTGGTGGATTTTAGAAAACAGATAGGGTTAAAACATTTCTCTGGAAGTCCATAAACCTTTATCTGTGAAGTTGGTGTACATTAGGGTTATTTTTATTTATAGTAATAAGGGTTGACATGGAAACACCTGTTTCATTTTGGCCAACTCCCTGCGTGTGTGTTCGTCATTTCTAAGGTCCTTCTTGTTGCCCACAAGGATGATTGGGACGTTGGGACAGAAGTGCTTTACTTCAGGTGTCCATTTCTCTGGAATATTCTCTGAAAATATATTAATGAAAGTAAAATCAGAGCAGAGCCCAGTACAGTACACGTCAACCCATCCCCTCAACTACAGGACTGTCTCAGAAAATTAGAATATTGTGATAAAGTTCTTTATTTTCTGTAATGCAATTAAAAAAAAACAAAAATGTCATACATTCTGGATTCATTACAAATCAACTGAAATATTGCAAGCTTTTTATTATTTTAATATTGCTGATTATGGCTTACAGTTTAAGATTAAGATTCCCAGAATATTCAAAATTTTTGAGATAGGATATTTGAGTTTTCTCAAACTGTAAGCCATGATCAGCAATATTAAAATAATAAAAGGCTTGTAATATTTCAGTTGATTTGTAATGAATGCAGAATATATGACATTTTAGTTTTTGTAATTGCATTACAGAAAATCACAATATTCTAATTTTCTGAGACAGTCCTGTATAAGTTAACCAATCAGGGGCCTTCATATTTAGGAATGCTTAGCTTTGTAAAGTTTTATAAAATAATGCAATAATTGGTCAGTATTTGGGGGAAGATATTCCATAGTTTCTTGGAGGCTACTAATCTTAACCTCACTTAGGGTTTGGAGAATTAACATTGTGATGGTGGGATTAACTCGAGCTCCAAGAAACAACCTGCACAACAATGCTGCTAACATATTAGCCACATTCTCTGAACAATGTTTCCAGCCTCACCTAAACTGTCAGGGCTGTCTATAGAGAAGCACATGAGGATAACATCAGTGTCAGGGTAAGAAAGAGGCCGCAGTCTGTCATAGTCTTCCTGGCCTGCAGTATCCCACAGTGCCAACTCCACCTAAAGCAGATACAAGGAAAAATGAGTGATCAATGAAGCTGCAGGTTCAGAGCATAAATTGAGCATTATTAAGAAAATCATTGGGTGTTTAATCTTCACTGACATCATGATGAAGAGAGAGTAAGACAGAGACAAAAGCAGCAGACTGTTTGGCGAGAGCAGGCAATAAGTAAAATGGTTCTGCTGCGAGCCCTAGAAAGCAGCTCTTCAGCGATGGAGGAGGTTCCCACAGGCTTTAGGCTGTTAATCAAACTGGTGGCAGTCCCACAGTATCTGACCTGCTCTAGATAAAGCAAATGCCTGGGAAAAATCATTTGCAACAGCTTAGCCAGAGCACATGTAGTCTTAATACAGTGTCACTGTGTCACTTCATGCAAAACACATGACTAAAGTACAAGCCTGTAAAAACTTGAACTGTATCCAACCATGTTATATACTGTCGCCTCGCCACCTTTACAGCCCCTTTTGGAAAACTGTTCCTACTGCTGCTAAAAAGTAGATACAATTTGTATGAATCATTCCTAGGAAGAGCAACTAAGTTATACATAGTTTTCTACTTCTCATATCCTTGCCTCAATCGCCTTCCTGCCAAGTCTCTCTTTCTGGCTCACAGATTACTTACTTTGTAAAGCGTAGTTAGACAACACTGTCATATAGCATACAGGCGGGGCATTTTTCATACACACAGCAAGCATGTCACATGCTCTCAATGACTGATTATATGTCGCTTTAGATGAAGTCACCACCAGGTGTCACTCAAGACTCGGCCTCAAGAAGCCTGGTTTCTTTACAGTAATGAGACATTCACCTTAAAACAGATATGAAATATATGGAGCCACAATAATTTGAAATCAGGCTGATCATCAAAACTCTGATCTCTGACTTTACAGCACAGGAAGCAGGAAGAGGAAATGGGATATTAGTCATGATGTATGCTCAGGAAGGTGGCATGGATCCACTTCCTGTTGTTGGCTGGAGGTCTATTTCTTTATAACAATAATATGACCTAAGCGTTGACTAACAATATACATGTATTCTGAAAAATTGCAATGGCACGTGGTTTTGTAACCACCAGGGTCAGGAATGACATAAAACTGCCTGATCTGAGAAGATTATTTCTCAGAGGTGAATGATATACTCCAGTCCCTCCTGCAATCTAAATCCTAACAGTACTCATTCTACAGTAGAACATCCCCTGTGACTGAAACGTTTAAAAAAAGAAAAGAAAAGGATACTCTTATTACCTTTATGAACTCCTAGTCCAGGGTTTATACAGCAATCCTTATGTTAAATTTAATACCAATTTAATACCTTTTTCACTACCTTCAGATTTAAAAAAAAAAACTGTCACAACATTAAGTGTTAATCACGGACCTTTTAACATTAATACAGATTTTGAACTATAGAACACTATACAGAACAGATTTATAGACTCATTGATGTTGACCAGATGTTTCACATTTATTTCACTTTGTGAATGACAATAAAATAGACTGATTAAAATGTAAAAGGTAACAAATATTACCAATTTTAAAAAAATAATACCTCTGACAGTGAATTTAACACTTTTAATGGCCTTAAATTTGGCAATTTTCATTTATCACTTTTTAATACTTTTTAAAACCCAGCGGAAACCCTGTAGTCATTAAGGTTTAATAACTTGAGTGAGTGCAGTGAAGAAACGCGTCATCCATGTTATAAAAGTGTGTATGAGTATTCACTGTGCTGATTTAATGTCTAGACTTTATTGCTGTTATTTGTTTGTCATCAATGCAAAAATCAAAACAAATCAAAGTTTGAAAACAGCGTACCTGTTTGCCATCAACCTCAATGTCTGCGATGTAGTTCTCAAACACTGTGGGGACGTAGACCTCTGGGAACTGATCCTTACTGAAGACAATAAGAAGACAGGTTTTCCCACACGCACCATCTCCAACTATCACCAACTTCTTCCTGATGGCAGCCATCTAGAAAACAAAACACACCGTGATGTTAAAGCTTGAGACATTAAACAAGGGAGGGAGGTGGAGGAATGAAACCATAAATGGAGTGAGAGCAAAGGGGGGAAAAAAAGAAGTGACCCAAGTCAGTTTTAGAGCCGCACCCTCTTCCCTTTCCTGGGTTGTGTCCTGTGTGAGCGAGGTGAAAGTCCTGATGGGACAGAAGCGACCCGGAGGAGGCCTGGAGGCTCGGGGACACTTCAGCCTCCAGATGCTGATGCGCTTCAGTCAGCATATAACAGAACAGTTTGGATCTTTATTATGTCTATCCCGATCAGGTTTTTTTGGCTCCGATCTGATTCCGAGTCATTTAATTTTCTGTCGATACAGAGTCTCGATCCGATACTTTCGTAACACATTAAAAAAAATGAACAAAAATGATCGAAATAAACCACTATTGTCCACTATTTTTACTTTATTCACCTTGTTTTATCATTTAACACTTAAACATAGCAGTTCTCTTTGAGGTAGCTTGAAGAATCAAGTAATAGTGCAACTATTAACTAGTAGAGAAATTGTGCAAATTTAAACATGAATTTGAATTAAATAAAAACAGCAGCTCAACTTGCTTGTTATTTGACTTGTTTTTCAATTTATTTGTTTACAAGGCACGGATAAGCGCATAAAAGAGCAACAGTGTCATAAAGTAAGGCCACTAATGTGCTTTTTAGACTGTACTCTTACTTCTGTCCTTTTCTGGTTTAAATAATAAAATGTTTGTGTTTGAAGTGACCTACAATCTTCCTCACGGTAGCAGGGTGTCCATCACACTCGTGCACGCGAAGTCGGCAAGAATGCGCGGCACGTTCAGCTGAGGAAGTCGACACAAACGCCAGCTTCAGTCGGTTTTCAGTCACCATTGTAACTTAACTTTTATTTATTTACCTCAGCTGTAACGCTGCTGTGCGCATGCACAGATCACCAAAAACAAATTTTATTGAGCTCACTTTACGCGACAGTTCACACTCTGCACCCCCACCTCACCCATAGCTTTCTTCATATTAGCAGCGTTGTCGCGCAAAATTACGTGGACCCGTTACTTGTTGATACACCAGTTGTTTAGCATATTTCCATCATCTGTTTGATGCGTTGGTCGAAATAATGAGAATATACATTCGATCCCTGATCGGGATGCAACGTCCGATTTCGATCAAGTCTGAAACAATGTGATCGGATCGGGACATCCCTAATCTTTATGCATCATTTCTACATCTCTTTGGATGAGTGATCCATTTTTCTTCATTCATCTTTCCCTTGTATCAAAGAAAGGTGTGTGAATGTAAGGGAAATGTGGCTTGCCAGAGAGAGCTGGCCACACAGATCAATAGTTATCCCCCAAAGGCTGGTAATAATGGAGAAAAGGCTGTAGGAAACGATGCCCTGGCTGCCTGCCAGGAGCATCAGCTTCTACAAATCCTTGCACAACCTGGGTGAACACAAAGATCAAAACCTCCACCTTCATTGATCACAACATAGCGTTTCTAGATCATAACTCATAAATGGATCCTAAAAACGCAATGATGAACTTTCAAAGAACTATTGGCAAAAATCTGTCGGTGCAGTGCCCCCCAGTCTCCGCCAGCTTAACGGCAGCTTAAATCACATACTGATCATTGTTTTTGTTTGAAGGCGGCAACAATTTCTGATTAAAGTAATTTTTTTCTGCTCAGCATCAAGCAACAATAGGAACTACTTGGAGAACTGAAAATATTTTTTTTTGTGAAATGGTAAAAAAACCAACAGACTCTAGTGTGAGATTTTTTTAGGGCTTGCCAGATGTGATAAAAAGATCAATTTCTTACTCAAAAAGTTATTTTCCCTCCATTACCACAGATTGTTCCTCACCAACCAAATAAACCTGTTATAATTAACAATCATCAAGTCATGATTTGACATGATTATGATCAATTCTGCATGATCACATTCAACACTATTCACTTATACAAAAGCAGCTGGGCAAAATTTACAGAAATGCCACCTAACATTGTATGATAGCATTTAGCAGAGCTGAACTGTGGATTTTACACTTTTAATGCTCTGACATATCAAATGTGACAACTGCACCAACGCACTTTAATCCATATGTTTCATCGGCTTGCGTCAAAAACATTTGTCAGCACACTTTTAAATACTAATTCAGCCAATAAGTACTAGGTATCCACCCAGGCCCAGAAGGAAAACGGGAGGAAAAGTGTATGTTACGTCTCTACACAGCATGAAGACTTCATGACTCCCGTCCCTCTCCTATTGAGGGGGTTGTACGTTTCTGCTGTATGTTGTAGCACGGACCAGCAAACTCAGGAAGCCTTTCTTTTGACTGGCATTTCTAGCACCCCCGCTTTTTTCTTTCCTCATAGGAGATCTTCCGCTCTGGCAACATATACTGTACAGTGCATAATCAGCACTTCCCTACCTGGAAACAACCAAATGATAAATGACGATGAGTAAAAGCATTACTCCCAAAAGGTCCACTTTATAAATGCTGCCTGTTTAATGAGCAAATAATGGATAATTTAAGACTAAGGTAACCTGTTAAAGACCTGTGGATTAAAAAAAAAAAAACGACAGGGAACTTCTCATTATGCTGTGTCTTCTTGCTTCCCCTAAAGGCTGAATTAAGGTTCTGCATTAAACCAACGCAGAGCCTACGCCGTTGCCGTGACGCTGCCGCGAACCCTTCGGACTTCTCCGTCACTCCATGTCTCCGCGGTGCAATACCCCCCCAGAGCGCTAGTTGATACTTTATTTAGCTTCCGGCTTTCCGGTCACAGTGAAAAATAAATAAATAAATAAATAAATAAATAAATAAATAAATAAATAAATCACACACGCACGAAGAAAAGAGCGCTGAACGTTCACGACCCGGAACCGGAAATGCGTTGCTACCAAGCAAACCAATCACAGCCCTCTCGGTCTGCGTTGGGTCCGCGTCGTTAAAATTTTTGGGAGGTGCACGTCAGGCTACGGCGTAGGCTACGGAGAGCCTCCCGCGTCGCCTACGGCGTACATTAATGCAGGCTTAACTCATGCTGTCTTAGCCTTGGATACTTCCAAATCATGATGTTTTCAATTGTGAGTCCTGAACAGTAAAGAAAGCAATTTGTACAACCTGTGCGGTAAAAATAACTTCTGCAGAAAAACAATTAATTTCCCGTACGGGAAAGTATTATTAAATTGAACAATTAAAATATTGGGGGTCACAAACAAACACCGAGCTGAACACGCTCAATATCATGAAGCTAAAAAGGCTCAGCGGTTAAAAATCAAGCTGATAGAGCATTCAACCTTTCCATGTTGATAATTGACACTGGATAATCTGGACCGTGCCCGAGCAAAACTGATTCTGCGTGTCCCGTTCATCTGATTAGTGTAAATGCTCCTTTCTGTGCTCAAAAACAGCACAATTTCTGATCGCTGGCAAGGTAGAAGAGTGCAAGACAGAAGGGGAATCAGAAGGGTTTAGGGTGCTGGGACACAGCAGCTTGGCTTGGCCCTAAGAAATGAAAATCTGAATCTGAAAGAAAATCTGGTAGGAAAATTGCAATCTGTGCATCCAAACTTAATTTACTCAATTATTTAGGAGAAATTGCAAAAAAAAAAAATAGCAACTAGCCCTCAAGACTTGGTTTTTACATTAATTTGAGAAATGAAACATAAAACACAACGAGAATAAAATATAAAGGCTTATATTTTCATATCCAATATGTGTGCCTCAGTTGTTCTCCTTTTCTCACTGCAACCACAGACAATTTTCACCACACAAATAAAAAGGCAATCGTTTAGTTATCTTCTTACCCTCACATATTAAATCAGGCCAGTGTGTTGTCAGTCTCTGGAGGGAAAAAAAACAAGTTTTCTGTGATAGCAGGTTGCTGCTACTCCATAAATCATACTGTCATTGCCAGAAGGGAAGCTACACACAAACACATTTAAAAACAAATCAACAATGGTGACTGATACCCAAGTACCTACACTGATGCAACAGAAGGCTGCAGAAAAAATGTTCTTAGTCCTGAAGATTTAGTGTTCTGATAGTGACAGTGGATAGGACATGGCATTAGTAGGGATAATGGTTACTTTATATAAATGAATGTTAATTATGTCATTGTTTCAGACCAGGATGAATTTAATATGCTGAATTTAAAGGATTTTTTACCTCTTAAATCAAGGGTCAATCATTGGGTGTATACTGCCAACCATAAAAAGGGCTATTAAATGAGACAAAAAAGACAAAAAAAAAAAGGCAGCAGGTTACAGGGTTTTCTCTTTTATTACTAGAAATCCAAGTACTCTAGGTTACTGGACTGTGGTAAATAAGGAAATGCACTATATTCATCTCCATCCACAGGAATGCTTGTCATAAACTAATGTAAAAAAAATAAAAAGTGTATCAGAAACAAACATTTTCTCAAGTCTTGAGTTATTTCTGCACTTTTGCCAACAAAAATAGTTACACTAGATAAAAACTGGACAGTTGTACTTAATGACATCAAGCTGACCAATGTCTCTTTGAGGACACCATAATTTGAGGACTTATTGGGAGCAGACATACAAAAACGTGAAGGGGAGCAGGATATAATTTTTACATCCTTAAAATAAATATAGCTGCACTGTCAAAATACTAAGTAAATGATCATTTCTAAAAAAGGAAAATGTATAAAAATGAATGAAATGCTCATTGAAATAATGTATAGCAGCTGCTGCATGTTGGTTCAGTGATGATAGTGTCATGCTTTTTATGACGACACTGTATCAATAATTAAGTGCGCCCCGATTATTAGCTAGAGGTAAGTAGTTCTCTATCAACATGGGAAAATTTAAAAGGAAGCTCAAATGGACTAATAAATAATTTGAATGTAAATAGCTAAATATGGGAGGCATTGACATAACTTAATTAACAAAACAGTTCCACGGAATAAATAAGAGTAATAAGACACCAAATATAGCATTAAAAACATATTCTAACCAGTGAGCTGTGGTATGCATGAGCATACCTACACCAGCCTCTTAAACGGCACTTTAGACTGCATGTTCATACGTGTCTTATGATCCTGTTTTGCATAACTTCATATCTTATAAAAAGCAGCAAAAAAGCAGTTATCATTCCAAGCATAAGCATGGGCTCCTTTTCCCCAATTTGGTAGGTTGTTAGAATAATTTGCTGTATTAAACACATAATCCAGGCTTCTTTATTAAGGTGCGGGTATACTTCTGCGTCACACACACGCAGAGCACACGGCGCACCCGTGGTGCCGTCACGAATCGTTCAGACTTCTCCGTCTCTCCGTTTGGTCGCGGTGCAGTACCCCCCGCGGCCACTAGTTAGCGATCTTTTTCTGAATGGTTTATCCGACTTTTTCCGGTCACAGTAAATCAAAGAAATAAGGACAACTATTGTGCAAAAAACAAAAACAAAAAAAATCACATATAAACGAAGAAAAAAGCCCTGGAAGTTCACTACTGATTCAAACCGGAAACCGGAAATGCTTCGCTTTCAAACGAACCAATCACAGCCCTCTCGGTCTGCGTGTGGACGGCGTCTCCTCGACGCGTAGTTACAATTTTCGGGAGGTGCACGTCACTGACGGCGCATGTGACGGCGTGTCCTCTGCGTGTCCAAAAACCACACGCCGTAGACACGGCGTCGTTTTGACGCAGAAGTATAATTCAGCCTTTAGAGGTACAACGGGGTAAAAGCTCACACGTATGCTTTGGCAGCCTCAACAGCATTGCTGTACCTCGACTTGAATGAGTGACGTCAAGTGTGGCTGAAATTCTGCTCCAATAAGAAATAGTAAAAAGTTAAAGTTTACAGGCCCCGATGCGACATCAGCCACATAATCAACTCGTGCAAGCCAATGGAAATCCTTTCAGTGTGTTGTATCAAAGAACCTAGCTTTCTTGTTTAGCGGGCGAGAAAAAATCTGATTACCAACATGATGAAGACGCATCAAAATCACCCACCATCAACCATTGTCACACTAGGTCTTGAAGGCAGTTTATCATGCAAGATTGTTCCAGTCCAAGTCAATCACAAGTAAGCGAATAAACAAGATCTACGTTTACAGAAGGGACCTACTCAAAGGGGTCAAACAAAGTTAAGCAATGAGATCTGAAGAGATGTTTAGACTAAAAGCAAAGATAAGCTATAAAGAGCACAACTATCCGACATCCACACAATTGCTATAACTGTGGGTCAAAGACGTGACGCTTACTTTTTCTGTCCGATGGAACTTTTTACCTAATAATAAACATAAAAATGAATAAAAAATATAACATGTATGTCTAATACGTTCCTTCTACATGTGCCCACTCTTATTTTATTTAAACATGTTGGTTATTGGTCATTTTCTGCCATCTGAAGTGTGAGGGTGACCGTCCGGCCTTGACTTCTGTTTGGACAACTGGTTTTAAATCACATTAAAACAATTTAAAAATAATGCTTGCCCTATTGGGCATACTTTCAAACTTGTTTTAGATTTATTGACGGAGTTATGGAACATTTGTACACACATTTCAATCATAATACACAAACTAATCTTGTCCGAATATGTTCAATGTCTGAATTATCATCTGGGGTGACCATGAAAAAAATACAATTGAGGGACTTTTATATTGACAATCATCTCAAAGAGGATGGTGCATCAGCCAGTTACTCCATGAGGGTCCCAGAGAGACAACCTGCAGGTCAGTAGTCTCTCTCTCCTTTACAAATAAATCATCTTTCTAACTGCTGCAGTCATACGTCACATTTTGATATCATGTGGGGTGACCACCCTAAAACTGTAAATAATTCGTTTTATTTGCAAATCTATATTTTGAAGGTAAATTTGTTAGTGATATGTGGTGAGAAGTAGCTAGCTTAGATCATATAGCTAACTGTTAGCCTGTTATATTTGATTAAACTTGAAAGCATCATGTGGGGTGACCACCTGTCATGTGGGGTAACCAACAAATGGCAATTCTGTATCAAATTCAAAATTGAATGTCTATCAGTTTTGGTTCAAATATAAATTATTGGTATAGCATGCATAAGTGGATACACCTTGTACACATTTTAAATCAGTTTTATGAATTTTAGAGTAAGTAAGAGGGTGACACTGCCATTATGGATAGAATGTATTTAAAAATGGTTTTCAAAAAATGAAAGGAAAAATGTGTCTATCTTTCTTGAACAGTTAATTTAATTACTGATACTTATTAAAATATAAATTTTGTTATGGAAATCTATTAATTTTGAGATAAATGGTCGCCCCAAATGATGGTTTAAAGGTTTAAAAACACTAAAATACCTTTGTTTGAAGTTTTCACATACATGTATGTGTACACTACATTTCAAATGTTTGGAAAATGGCCAAAAATATCTTTATTTTAAGTATTTTAAAAATGGGCTACTCAAAGGCCTTATACGTCTTTGACCCCTGTATCAGTGATGAGATTGTGATGACAGTACACATGCTGATGACCACAACCAGGAACAGCCACAGCTAGAATTGGCACATAGTGATTAACTCTAAGAGCCACTTTAAAGAAAATAAAATGTCTAATCTTGTCTTGATATATTGTAAAAAAAATACCACTGATTTCTTCTTAAACAGAGCAGTATTATGTGGGTGTACGGAAACCTGCAGCTGCTGTGTGGTGAGAAGTGGATGTTTTTTTGTTTAATTTTTTTTGATGTTTAATTAATATTATATACTGTGGTTATCATCACCAAAGCTGCCTTGTGTTTAAAAACAGCATCTGATTCAGTAGTAATCTACAGATAAATCTCATCGTCACTGCCACATTTGAATTTCATAGTTTCACTCTTGTGTGGGGTGATATTAAAACCTCTCTGCCTTAAACAATGATGTGTTTCTCTTCTCTGGACCCTTCATTACAAAACTCTTACTGATATAAATATTTATACCACCACCTCCGCTCACTCTATACTGTTGCAATGCTAAATAAAATATTTACAAATCACAATATGCTAAGTACTTAGGACAAAACTGAACTTTCAGAGAATGTGTAATTTCAATCAGACTCTTTCCATTACGTTTGAGACTGAAACATGGGAGATGGTGAGAAACTGGCCTCATCTGGGTGTGAGAGTATAAAGCAAATTTGTCAGAATGAGTGGTTTGTCTGGAGACCATCAAGAGTTTGGCACTGGTAAAGAGGGTTACTATTTCCTAAAGTACCTAAATAAAATCCAGATTTAAAAAACAAACAACTGCTCAACAAACCTAAATCTGACAACATACTAAAAGAATCTCCCCAGATATTTTTTTTCTTGAAAAATGACAAGCACCTCTGCCATTATACCCTGATCTGTAAACCAAACACTCATGAGTCAAGGCAAACTTTCTTCCATGACAATAAGTCACACACAACCCAGTCAGTTTGTGTATCATTTAAAAAAAAGAAAAAAAAAAAACAGTGGGAAGAAAAGCACCATGAGGAATCACTTACTTCCAAAATCCCTTCACTGTTTTCTTTTCTTAATCAGACACCAAACCCTCAAACTTTCTTTTCCTCACCCGTTTAAAATGTTTGGGGAAATGAAATATGGCACCAATTAGTCAAAGAGAACATTTACCAAAAATATACACATGCTTAATCATTGATGTCATTGGAGCTGTGACTGCTCCCAGTGTTTTCACGAATGTTATCCTGATTGTAAACATTGCAATTGTTTACTCATTTCATGGACATAACAAGTGAATTTCAGTTATTTATCACATTATGGAGAGAAAGTTCACACTCAGAATTAGGCCTGTGCTGGGGAGGAAAAAAAACAAACAAAAAACAATCGATTTTCCGATTCTAAACAGATTCTCATATTAATTGATTGATTAATTAACTGAAAAAAAATATATAAATAAATAAATAATTTGATTCCTATGTCTAAACATCGTTTTTTTCATCATTACATTTTCGCCCGGTGAACTTTAATCCCAGTTGTCATGTAATTTAATTCATACATGCGCCCGGTGTGAAACTATCGAACAATGAACATGGCGTCGAAGAGTAGCGGTAGCGTTAAAGTGCTGGTTTTGAAAACTCCCAAAAGGCTTAAACATTAGCAAAAAAAGGTTTTTTTTGTCGACTAAATGAACTTTTCTTTGGAGAAAATGCTCCAAGAAGGGTCAATAAAAGCTGGGGGCAATTTGCGCTTCTCTGTCCCCTCCCGCCCCCAGTGCCCTCATGAACAAAACAAACAAGTCGAAGCGGCCGCCTGAGAAACCAGCAGAAGCTACAGAACGACCGTTTTATTCCCAGGTACAAGGCAGAGCAGCTTCCCTATGACTGTTAATGCTGGAAAATACTTGCTGTTTGAGCGTGTGTTCGCCCGCACAGACAACCAGCCATATTCCTACCATATAATGCTAGTATTAATGTGATGCATAACTGCACAGTCATGTAATTCAGGAAACAGCTAGAAAAAAACGTTAACACTAACCCAAATCGATATCGGATCAAATCAAATCGTGATAGTCGATTCTGAATCTCAAGAATCGGAATCGAATAGATTCTTGGCGTTTGAATCGATCCCCAGCCCTACTCAGAATGACTAAAATATATAATAGATATAAAATGGCTGATCACAGACCACTGCTGGTCTGTGTTATGGGGTGGAACATGTTTCACAAGAGGTTTCTTTGCTTTTGTAATTTATTTTCCCTCCGGGCAGGGTCTGAAACTGACACGGGTAAACGTTTCTACCATTAGGCATTTTCAGATTATAGCCCACTATTGCTTGAAAAACCTGTGTTTAACGGACACTGGGCAATGTAAACGCGAGGGGGAGTTTTTCCTCCTAACCGTCACCTGAAGCCAAGTTGAGGGGAAGGAAGTGAGTCGGGAGGCGTTATGGAGTGGTACGCAACATGACCCACTGTTTAGTTGGCCTCACTGGCTTCACCAACATCAGAAGAGTTGGATGGTGCAGGAGACAGAGGGGCTGGCGGATTCATGCTAAACAACAATGGGATTTGCATAGTGACTTTGCCCAAATCATGTTGCACAAATATGACCAGCCGTTTCCTGGCCAGTCTTGCTGTTGTATTCGTTGAGGGCATTGAAGGCTCTTCAGTTTGTTGATTCAAGTTTTGTGTCTTGCAAAATTGCGGCCTGTCATTTTAGTAGCCAGTTGCAGATTACGGTTCTATAATATGCTGATTTACGACATCCACAGCTGAGGGGATGAGGAGATTCTTCTCTTGTCATCAAGAAATTCCACCCATGATCCCCTACCCTGCGTGTACATTAGTTCCCAGAGTCAGGACCAGAACTAGAGAAGCTGCGTTCAGCTTCAATGCTCCACATGTCTGGAACAAACTCCCAGAAAGTCTCATAAGGAAAAGGATTTTTCTTTTCAACGAAAATGCATGTACAAGGAAAAAGAAACAAAATATTTACATTTCTGCTTTTATTTTTAATTATGTCAGTTTTGGTCCTCCATATGCAAATCTTTGGTTGTGATCTAACTGGGAGGGGGTGCTGGGGGAGCACGGAGCTGCCGTGAGAGCACTTTGGTAGAGTATGGGAAAGGGGCCCGCAGACACAGCAGCATCTCGCTGAGAAACAATTTAAAATCGATACGTGCTTTCACACTGCAACAAAATACAGCAACAAAATCGCTTAGTTTGCAATGCTGCGTGCGCGCACACACACATCAATATATTAAAAATAATTATCAAACTTTTTTCTGGACTCTTCATTAAGTTTATAATATTCAACATAATACCTTCTCAATGAAATGGTATGGAAATGAATGTACACAAAAAGGCAACTTCTTATTTTGGCTGGTAAAAAATATTCTTGGTCGATAGATTTTTATTTTAAACTATCTAGTCCACTTGGCTAATGAGTAAAAAGGTTTATCAATTTTGGACCCTGCCCCAGGGGATTCACCATTTGATGCCATATGTTGTCTATGTGTATTATTAATGCTGGGGCTATATTAAAAACCCTTTAGTCCAGGAGTGTGAAATCCTGGTTCTGTCCTCCATGTTTTAGAAGTTTCCCTGCTTCAGCACACCTTGATACACATGATTGTTATTATTGTCTGATTATTGTCATAACCATCTCAGTTTCATTCACCAAACATCTGCCTATGCTAATTTTGTGGCTCGTTTTTGACCCTGTATTTACAATTACACCAAAACTACTTATTTAAAAAGATGTAAAAGCAATACCATACATCAACCAGGAAAAAAGGAAAGTGATGGCAGGATGAAAAATCAACCAGAGACGGATCACAATGCCTGCTTTCTGTTTGCTCCATTAAACTATTTTTAGCCTATTACTCTAAAGCCCCTTTTCCATTATACAGTGTGACTCGATTTGTCTCGCCTCGACTCAACTCGCCCTCCGTCGTTTTTCGTTACAGTTCAGTCCCACCACAATGTGGGTGGGGCTTGGTTCTTCCTCCGCGTTGCCCCGTCAATCTCTGTCTAGATGTGGTTATTGACCACGAGGCACAGAAACGCGTGGACGTCATTGTTGCACAGAGTAGGTTTGCTTGCCAATTTTCAGTGTACCAAAGTTTAGTTGTAAAGTAAATATGGCGGTTGCTGTTGCAGTCTTTTAAATATGGCAAGTGTGAAGGAGTTGAGAGACATTAATCTCTGGCCAATCAGTGGCCTGCAGACTAGTGATATATTTTCAGCCCGACTCAGCTCAGTTGAAACCCGGACAAGTAGGTGCGAATAAACAAAGATACTAATCGGCACTATCACCAAGTGGAAAATCCTTAAAGGTATTGTGACATGAAAAACACATTTTTCTTGATTTTTTGTGTTTTGTTGGGTGTCTTGACATCAATTACACCCAAAAAACAACGAACTTTTAACATTCAGTGTATTGTGTGCTTTCTGGGATTTTCCGCATAACTGTGCAAAAACGGCGCACCTGGTTTGGTGGCGGGCCGTGACGTCAGGGCCCGCTAAATCACCGCCCCCTCCACCCAGTTCCCTGCCTCCTCTCCTCTCCAGCGCACCATAAAGGCTGATTTATGGTTCCGCTTTACACCGACGCAGGCCTACGGCGTAGGGTTACGCGGCGACGCGCTACGTACGCTGAACCCTACGGCGTAGGCTCTGCGTCTATTTAACGCGGAACCATAAATCAGGCTTAACACGGAGCTGTTTAGAGCCTCTTCTGTTCTAATCACCGGAGGAAAACTGCTAAGAAGACCCGCGGCCACTGACTGGACTTAAGATAAGGAGACACTGCTGCTTGCATGCCTTTATTTTTATGATTGTTTGCTGCTTCGCCCTGCTCCTTTTCCGTGCATGCTTCGCCTCCCGGCTTAACTCTCCGACGCCGCTGTGAGCGTATTGCTCGCGGGGGGCTGCGGTCCCGGTCCTCTGGTCCCGGTTGGAGTTCATCCCCTGGCTGTAGTCGCCCTGTCTGGGCTGTGTGTCGGTGTTTGTGGTTTGGTGTGCGCGCGTGTGTGTGAAGACGGCAGAAGTGTGTAGCGGTTGGTTGGAGGAGGTTTGGAGGAGGAGCGGCGCAATGATTGACAGGAAAGGGGAAAAAGGACCCGTTTTTCACGGCGCAAAAAAACACTGTAATAAAAAGCCAGGAATGGAGTACTAGAGTGAAGTTTTTCTTGTTACACTCTTTTAGACACATTTGAGGGATGTTGGCCAAGACTTTTAATAGTGTTAAAAGCATGTTAAAAACGATGTCACAATACCTTTAAAAACAGAGTAGAGTCGAGTGGGGCTGAGATGAATAGGTACTAGAAGAAAAGCCCCATTCCTTAGCTTCACAGCACAAGTGACACTCAGCAGGGTGATGATGCTTTAAAGGTTGAGCAAGATATTTTATGATGCCTTTTTTTGGACTGAAATTCTATTTATACACCAATAACAAAGTTGCTTACAGAAGCAGCAAGGCTCTGACTGCCATTATGTCATATATGTATATTCAAGCAAAAACATTTTTAAATGTCTCTAATAATAAAAATACTAATGAACAGTGGTGCAAAAGGTCAGAGTGACAGCTGGGGTAATTGTAACCTTCTGCACTGGTGAGGTTCACAGGCACAATTTCTTACTCCTGACAATTTAGCCACTTTGTCTATGTACTTCTCAGAGCAAGAGACAAAATTTTGCAATGTTTTAGACAAACCACAGCTAATTTTTATTGAAGGGCGTCCCCACAACAGCCCCATGAATTAGAGCCGTTTTCCATCTCCTACTCGTCTGCCCTGAAGAGACTAATGGCGCTTTTCCACTAGTACCTACTCGGTTCGACTCACCTCGATTTGGCGCTTTTCCACCAGGCATCTAGCCGTGGCGAGAAGATACTTTCTGTAACTACTCTACCGAGGTTCTAAGCGACTGAGTCGGGCTGTATCCGACATCCATCACACTACATGGCACCGATTGGTCAGGGGGTTGGGCTAGTCAGATGTCTGCCGTCAGAGTCGCTCTTCAACTGATCTCCACATCCTGACTCAGTTTGACGTTTATTTTATTTGACAAGCAACGGCAGCACAGAAATCTGTTCCAACTCTTCCAACTGTGGTCCAACTCTAAGGTGCAGACTTTCAAAACCTGTTGGCTGAGGAGAATTCAAAGGGATCTAGATGGGGCGATTTCAAATTTAATTCAATTTTATTTATATAGCGTCTATTACAACAGAAGTTGTCTCTAGGTGCTTTACAGAGACCCAAAACATCACCCCCGAGCAGTTATTACATAAACAAACAAAGGCAGGTAAAAAAACTCCCCTAGTGGGAGAAAAATGTCAAGCCAAACAATGGCAAGAAAAAAAAAATCCTCTTTTGGAGAGAAGAAACCTTGAGCAGGACCTGGCTCATAAAGGGGGGACCCTACTGCCACAGGCCAGCTGGGATGAGCAGGAACAGAGAAAACAGACAGAGAGACTGAAAAACAGAGAAAAGGAGAGACTCAGACACAATGGCTAACTGGTGCACTACAGGGATGACAACACAAACAGATGTAGACAGCAGACACCGAGGTGGTCGGAGGTGGGGGGGACGACAAGGAACGATAAGGAATGAAAAGATCTACCAGGAGCTTTCTCCGTGCAAAGCGGCTCACGGCTACCAGCAGCACCTAATCTAAAAGGCCTCACCACTTAAAGCCTTCTCTCACTTTCATTTTTTAAACTTGATATTAAATACAAGCCACAGACCAAGCACCACATATACCATCTACTCCACATTCAACATCTTTAGTGTTTTCTTCTTCTTCGTTTGTGTCAAACAATCAAGTATGTCACAGCAGCTTCGCTTCAACCCTGCATACATGTACTTCTGCTGCGAGTACTGGATTGTAATGGAAAAGAAACTAGGCCAAGTTGGGTTGAGTTGAGATGAGTACAGCCGCACACTAGTGGAAAAGCGCCATAAACTGCACGTCAACTAACATTTTCCATTCAAAAAGCCATAAAATAAAGGATAGACATCGTCAAAGGTGATTTTTAAGCATATGACGTACCATTTGTGAAATCAGTAATTGCTGGTGAGCATGTAGTCTGAGGTGGCTTTAAATCTGTTTCTGACCCATTCACATATGGCTCAACTGCATCAGGGGAAGCAGCTGAAATGATAGCAATATGTTCACAACCGCTTGCTCTGGGAGCTCCCGTTTTCCACCCATCCTCCCCCAGTCTCCTCATTCTTGCTCTGCAGTGTGATGTCACCATGATGGAGCTAATGTTGCATATCCTTGGGGTGTTGCATTCCTCTTTTCGGATCTCATAATAACACAAGAAGCTGATGCCTGTGACCAGCCTTGATGGAGTCACTATACCTCCAAAAACAAGGTTTTTAAATCTAACCCTTTCATTTACAGTAAAAAGAAAAACAGCTTTTGAATATGTTCTCAAATAAAGTACTACATCTGAACGAGCTACAATATGGTTAAGAATATCTGTCTGCTAAATGTGTGGAAACCAAAGATTTCTAAGGACACATTAAAATAACGGTTACAACCCATTTTTTCCAAGAAAGGGAAACCATAAAGAACAGCCAGTAAGAAGAAACACATCTTGTTGTAACCATTACGCCATGCCCATTTAGCTACAGGTGATTTTATCTTCTGTTGAGATTTGCCATTTATTTTAACCACTGCAGCAGCAAAAAAGAAAAAGCTTCAAGAGGAAGAAAAAACAACCTCTATTGCTATTTCCTTGGCTGATGAAATGAGTGAGGAGAGATGCTAGGCATGATAATAAAACAGTTTAAATTAAGAACTAAATGAGTTCAGACACTTTTCGGATAGGGAAGTAGATCCACAGCGATACAAACTACTGTAGCACATCCATATGGGGTTAGACTGTTAATGTAACTCAGAAGAAACAGTTTAAATAATCATTTTAAAGCTTCCTGAAACTGCAAGCCCTTAGATGCAAACAGGAAACTCTTCTATCCAGAGGATTTTCTTGTCTCCCTTGTGCTGTGTGTGATACACCCCACAGCCTGCTGACACAATTTTCCATGGGGATGTTTGTGTCGGTCTCAGACAAATGACTACAGAACCAACTATTTCAAATGGCTTTGGAAATGTTTAGACAAGGACAAACTGGTTTGTATATTTTGTAGAGACACACATACAAGTCAGTTTTGAGAGTTTGAACTTCCTTGGAAGGATTACTGCTTTCTAATATGTAGCATCCCTTTGGGAACTCAAATGTAATTTTTTCATGTACGACTTTAAAACAAGCTGCAGTCACATTAGCTCTCAAAAGAACACTGGCTTCCCTAGAAAATCACTGCTGATGAAATGCAACCCACGCAAATATGAGTCAGGACACCGTGGAGCATTGTTGCTGAACACCTTTGCAGATAAATAGCTTAACAATGAACAATCCTGCATCACTCCATCGACCAAGTCGAGCACAAAAAGGGAAAGAAAAATAAGAAAAACCTTATGTACAATCAGTGTTCTGTCCATGCACAACTTTGTACATCTTTGCTTGTAGGTTTTAACATGAAATACTTAAGTACTTCACAAGTTCATCTGTACTACAACTAATACTATGTACACTCTGTGAAAAGTAAAATGCTCAAAAAAGGTATATGGTAAGCAAAGAGGAACAACTGAATTGCAATGCCAAAATGAAATAAAACCATACATGCAACTTCTGACCCAGAACAGTCTTTTCTGGGGGCTTTCACGCTAGCCTACCAAGCAGCTCTGGTGTCTGTGCTCAACACAGCAAGAAGAAAAGAAACACATGTAAAAAGGCAGGAAACAATTATCCTGTAGTGAAACACCATTGCTTGTTACTTTAAACAAAAAAAAATAATAATAATAATAATAATAATAATAATAATAATAAACAAGCTGATCTAGCTTGGTTAAGCTCATGCTAAGCTTCCAAAATAAAAAGTGTAAAACTTTCATTTGTAATAGGGCTGGGCGATATGGACCAAAAGTGATATCTCGATATTTTCTAGCTCAATGGCGATACTCGATATATATATATATCGATATTTTTTCTGTGCCATAAGTGGGGTTTCCCCCAAAGCATTATAGCATAGCATCTCTGTTTGCTTCATTTTTTTCTGAGGCAAACCCTTAAAAAAAAACAGTCAGTTTTAATACAATGTCTTGTGCCAAATGTCACACAGGTTCCTTTATTAACAGAGGTCTGCACAATATCAAAATGTATAAAACAAATGAAATAAAAATAAACTGCCTGCATATATAGAATAAAAATGCTTCTTGAATAAAATAAAACAAATATCCCTTTCCTGCATAACAATTAAATTAAAATACATTGTGCAATTAATACAATGTACACAGTAACAGGCAGACTTTTCCACTGAGGTTGACAGTTGTGCAAATAACAAAACATTTGTGCAAATCTCAAATAAAACATTTAAGTCAATTTGTCACAAAATAAGCTATATCAAAATCATTTTTAAAAAAAAAATGTAAAAAAAATTATTATTTTTTTTAAATCGATATAAACAATATTGTCTCGTACCATATCGTGTTTGAAAATATATCGATATATATTAAAATCTCGATATATCGCCCAGCCCTAATTTGTAATGAACCCGTCCACTCAACCCTCTAATGTCACTACTGAAACAAAACTTGAAACGAGTAGTGCTGAAGCTCCAACTAAGCCCCACCAGGACCATCCACAAGCTGCATTCAGCTAACTAACCAGACCTCGGGGGTCCTGCGAGCACCGGCAGAGCTTTGTCCCAGCACAGGTAGCAAGCTGACCGTCAGCTAAAGGTCTGAGTGATTGATCTGAAAGAGTCCCGGCCAAAATGGAGAGTGGCTCAGCTGCCAGAGTGAGTAGCCAGCAAGTTAGAGACCATCCTCCAGGTAGCCTTGGTAGCAGCTGACAGTAGCTGCTTCCAGCAGGTTACAGTAGCTCGCTGCTGCCAGTTGCATTCCTAAACTTTGTGCATAGACCAAGCCAAAGCCAGTCACAGTGATCTGTTAGTACAGTTAACCCTTACAGCAAGCCACATTTAAAATAAAACATTTAAATGTGGTCTTTATTTAAAGCTCAGAAGTCAAGTTCAAAGACTGCAGTTCAGCTGTCAATTTAAAAAAAAAAATAGAAAAATGTATTTACTATGCATACATTTCTGGTTTGATAGAATTTTATTTGATGAGGGACATAATAAATCCACACACATACAGTTGTCATGGAGGTGAAATCTAGCTATGAAGACCAAAACAGTTTTTTGTAGCAGGCTATAAATATATTGATTACTGCTGTTAAACAGAGTTACAAATAGTTAACAATGGAGTTCAGGTCACTTTTGGAACCAACCAACTGCATTTCAACATAACATATTGAGCGTGCAGTCTGGTATGGACGTGTCTGAACTGCTAAAGTTATGCTCAAGTTATTACTGCTTTTTTTTCCCCATTACAGTTAAAATGCTCAGTTAAAACCTTGTCCACAATAAAAATATATTTAACGTAGACTTTTAATTGTGGTGTACATGTTCACAAAAACCTAACAAAAAATGTAAAAGGAACTAATGTTCAACTCGTAAAAAAGGCAACAAAGGGGGATTTTGTGGGTCCAGGGAGCTTCCTTTCTACTTATCAACGCATAAACAGTCCCAGATATTATTAATCCTGCTAATTCCAATACCTTTAATTGCTCAAGCACAGCCCACTCCACACTGGGCAGATCTAGATTATGTCACTTGCAGTCAAAGCCGCACTGTGCCATCGCATCTATATCTCACTCTTTTTTCTTATGTCATCTAGCACTTTTTATTAATAAATATTACTGATTGCAATTACACCAATAAGCATATCTCTGTTGTTAAGAGAGTACGGTACATCATAAATGAGGATCTATGTGATGATGATGACATCCAGCGTCAGTGCGGTAAGCTCTATGCTCAGGCCAATATGCTTGTCCGTAGATTCCATATGTGCACAGCTGATGTTAACGTAAATCTAGTCAGAGCCTATTGTACACCTCTTTACACAGCTCACCTTTGGTGTAATTACACCACCGCCGAGCTAAACAAGTTGCAGGTAGCATATTGATGCGTTCAGGATAGGCCTGTGTTGAAAAAATCGATTTTCTGATTCTAAATCGATTCTCATATTAATTCCTAAAAATCGATTTCTATGTCTAAAGATCGATTTTTTTTTATTACATTTAAAAAAAAAAAAATGTTTTCATCATTACATTTTTGCCTAGTGAACTTTAATCCCAGTAGTTTTGAACTAAATTAACTTTTCTTTAGAGAAAATGCTAAACATTTCAGCTTAAATTTCAAAATGTTATATTAGTTCAATGAAGTTCATATTATCTATATTTACTATAGCTTGTTTGGTTTCTCTGTTATCGGACACGGTTTGTCATGAAATACCTGAAAAATGCTGGGTGCTTCATGTCCAGCTGTGTCTGGTGACAGAATAAATCAAACAAGCTAAAATAACTTGTTTACTGCTTGAGCTGTTGCAATTTCTTTCTTTTTTTGCACTTTAAATGGATATTGAAATGCCTATTTGAGTTATTTATTTCTTAGTTATTTCACAATAAATATTGTGAAATTATTATTTCAATAGTTATTTTACAGTAATATAATCCAGGCAACACTAACCCAAATCAATATTGAATCGGATCGAATCAAATGGTGATAATCGATTCTGAATCTTAAGAATCGGAATCGAATCGATTCTTGACATTTGAATCGATACCCAGCTCTAGTTCAGGATCCTCCTTAAGCTTCCAAGATGGACAAGTGCAAGCACTTTATTTGTTAATTATGTCCCCACCTTCCATGCTCTGCTGAGGAATTTTATGCGTCGACTCCATGAGTCAGAAAATAGTCTAATAACTGCACTCACTAACATCAAATGGAGTGATACAAGTACACATCTGGACTATGGAAACATTGGAACAGATGTTTGCATGTATTTTAATGTGTGACCTGTAATTTTTTATGTATTTTATATGGAACCTTTAGAGTCTGTAATAAAGTATTCATTCATTCTGTGCAATGTGCGGTTTTAAAGACAAGCCATGTGCATCATAAGGGATATTTATCCATGTCCTACACTATGCTCATCTGCTGTGCTCCAGCCTGGACGAAAACATGGGATCAGTCCAGATGAAGTTTGCCTTCACAGTTTTGGCTCAAAGCAAATACGATGAGTGCAGTAGTTTTGTTGTGAGGTATATGAGTATACGAGGGTCTTCACTCCAGCAGCTGAGCAGCACAACAAGGGTGTGGTAACCAAGTCAAAGGAATTTCCTCGGGACAGGCAAATGTTTCATAAGACGAAGACGACACCCTTTGATTTAACCCCCATAACTCAATGAAGAAAAAAAAACAAAAAAGGTCGACCACTCACTCGGGTGCTGGCGAAAAAATATGTACATCCTCCAGTTATTCCCGTGTGAAATAATTACATTTGATACTGTTAAAAACAGGAATCCTGGTCAAACAGATTACCAACTAGAAAGCAAAGATGAAGTCCTCTCCGGGAGAGTAAAGTTCTGGCTCTGTGTCTCAGTAGATGGACTCTGAGTAAATTATATTAGGCAATAAAGTTTTATGTAGATAAAAAGACAAGGTTAAGGTCCGTGTGCTGGGAACACTGAAGCCTGATTTATGGTTCTGCGTTCAAACGACGCAGAGCCTACGCCGTAGAGTACGCCGTAGCCTACGGCGTAGTTTACGGCGTAGGCTCTGCGTCGGTGTAACGCGGTACCATAAATCAGCCTTGATGCGGTACATGTCTTCACCAGGCTGAAGAGGCAAACAGGTGTGTCCCCACTTAACGCCGTCTTTCCCTGAACCAAATATCTTGGAAAACACAAAAAAAAGCTAGGAAACTTCTAAACAAGTAAGAGTTTTCAGCTCGACGGGCTGTTGTTGCCACAATGTGGGCTCATTAATGTGTCCACTGAAGTGGCTTTGACCGACTACTTTTACGTCGAAGCAGCAAAGTCTCGTTAATAACTCCGTAAACGAACCCGGAGACGTAGCTGAGATAACTCCGTGAACCGTGAACTCCATGTTCTTACCTCTATCTCCGAAGAATGTGGTTATAAATGAAGGAGGAAACACCGTGTCTCCTTGTCAAAGTTGTCCTGGTGTGAAGCTCATCAGCGTGAATGGCCGAGCAGCCTCAACCCGTCACTGAAGAGCCGCCCTGCGCTGCCTTCAGGGACCCTCGGAAACTACAGCTACCACCTCCTCCTACTGAAAACATCCATCCATCCCTACACCAGTGTTTCCCATGGACAGAGGTGGAAAAAGTACTGAAAAATTGTAATTGAGTAAAAGTATCTTTATTTTGCTTAAATCCTACTCAAAGTAAAGTAAAGGTACTCATCTAAAAATTTACTCAAGTAAAAGTACAAAAGTACTTCATTTAAAATGTAATTTGAGTAAAAGTTACTTTCAGTTATTTAATGCAAAAAAAGGATGAGTCACGAATCAAATCCAGCACAAGTTGTTTTAATTAACTTCGAGGCATATTAAAGTACACATCAACACTTGTAAAAGCTCAGCTGAGCTCAGTAACATTATCCTTTTACTTCCGCAGAACAGGACAAAAAGGACAGTCACAACCTGTACTGTAAAGTGCAAACTATTTTCAGTCATATTGTCCAACCGACAACACTAAAACCAGAATCAAAGTATTCAAACACAAAATAAAGTGCCCAATGCCCGCAGGATCCTGCTATTCACAATTAACCAAAATAAAATGCCCACAAGATTTTCACCATAAATTTTGTACTCAGTAACGTGAGGGGGTTCAAATGTAGCAAAGTAAAATACTTGGGTCAAAATGTACTCGATTAAAAGTAAAAATTACATATTTCAAAAACTACTTAGAAAATCACAAATTACTCATAAAAAGTACTCAATTACAGTAACGTGAGTAAATGTAATTTGTTACTTTCCACCCCTGCCCATGGAAACTGTTCCTCGGAGCACACTGCCCTGGCTGTTTGTTTTGTTTTTGTCTTTCTTTCTTTCTTTCTTTCTTTCTTTCTTTCTTTCTTTCTTTCTTTCTTTCTTTCTTTCTTTCTTTCTTTCTTTCTTTCTTTCTTTCTTTCTTTCTTTCTTTCTTTCTTTCTTTCTTTCTTTCTTTCTTTCCTTATATATATAAAAACAAATGAAAACAGTGCAATATTTATAAATAAAAAACAAAAGCAAATCAACAAGCCTCACAGGCAACCAAAACATGTTCAAAAGGATTAGGAGGAAGTCGTAGATTTATGTAATCCTAACCCTTGTTTAGATTATCATTGTCAGCACTTGACTTTTACAAAATCTTATCCAAATATGGAATAACTTTAACAAAAAGAGAAAATATTGTATTTTAACATTGATGTAAATATTTTGCTATTGGTGTACTTCCAGTATTCATTCTTATGTAAATAAATATATTCTACATTATCTACTATCTACTATAATATCACTCATGTGCTTAGCCATGTCTACACCGTGTGTCTGCGTGTGTGTCTGTGTGTGTAACTTGGGTGAATTGTGGTGTGCTTGTGTCTGTCTGTGTGTGTGCGGGGAGGGGGGGCATTAATACGTTTTATGTTTATTTGTTTTATGTTAAGCACTTTGTATTGCATTATTTGTATGAAAAGTGCTCTATAAATAAAGTTTGATTTGATTTGATTTGATTTGATAATATCACTCATCCTTCTGTGCATATATGTATTGTATACACAATAACATACATATATATACATACCTAAGTACACACATACATACACATGTACATAATATGCACACATATACACATGCATACATACACCTATGCATACACATATACTGTACATATACAACATACTTACATCCTCACATACCTGCATACCTACGTAACGGTACACACATACACATACATACTACTACATACTATACCGACCATATAGTACACACATACACATACATATACTACATACTATACCGACCATATAGTACACACATACACATACATACTGCTACATACTATATCGACCATATAGTACACACATACATATACATACTACTACATACTATACCGACCATATAGTACACACATACACATACATACTGCTACATACTATATCGACCATATAGTACACACATACACATACATATACTACATACTATACCGACCATATAGTACACACATACATATACATATACTACATACTATACCGACCATATAGTACACACATACACATACATACTGCTACATACTATACCGACCATATAGTACACACATACACATACATACTACTACATACTATACCGACCATATAGATTGTTGATGCAATTCATCATCCTTATACCTCATAAAGAGGTATTCTTTATATCTTTTCTTGAATGTAGTCACACTAGAGCATTGTTTTATCTCCACATTGATACTGTTCCATAGTTTACTCTGCATACTGAAATACAGATGTTTTAGATGTCCCCCTGCTCAAACACACCAGATTGGATCACCATCAGAAATAAAATATCTATCTGCCAACTGCGCTGTGTTGCCCCAGCCAAGAAATCTAGATGTACCACTGGCTAATTTAAATTTGCTTTGCAGGTATGTTTAGTTGCCATCTGTTGGAGCTCATTAATATGTCCATAAATCTTGGAGAGCCAATCAAGTTCGTCTAATCTTGGGTCAGAAACAGATTTTAAACCACCTCAGACTTCATGCTCACCAGCAATAACTGATTTCATAAATGTGACATCATCTGTTTAAAAATCACCTTTGACAATGTCTGACTTATTTCATGGCTTTTTCATGGCATTTTTCAAATGTTACGTGTAGCTTGTGACGCTTTTCATCTAGTAACTACTCAGCTCTATCATTCACAGCAGAATATTCCATTTCAAATGTTGTTTGGTGGTGAAATAAAAAATTACTGCTATGTTTAGATGATGCTGGATTAATACAAACTGCTGATTATCAAATCAAACTTTATTTAGTACAATAAAATGCTGCACAAAGTGATACTTACCTCACTTAGATTTGTACCATGATGTTGCTGACTGTCAATTAAAAGGCAATGCCTTTTAAATAAATAAAACTTAAAATACATTTAAATACATTTAATTGATTTATATAAATTCATCTGACATGGTGCAAAAACAATCACCCACCTCAGAGCTAGACATTAAAGAACATTAAAGACCAAAAGGGTATTTTGAACCAGGCTATAAACATTTATTTCTGTTATAAAGTTGGAAAAACAGAGGAGTCAATGGAAACTGACTCCCTTTTGGAGCAAGCCTCCAGCAGTCAGTGGTGGAACTGCAATTTTTCTTATTTCAGATCTGGCGTCCCACAGATCAAAGATCTTCAAGCAGTCTGTCTTAGCAAGTGCAACCTACTGTGTTGTGATCTCCTGGGGGAGCAGCATTAGTGCCAGAGATGCCAGCAGATCAACATCGATGGATGACCTTGTTCCCCAACAGATTCACTCAGCTCACTCTCGTAAGGAACCTGTTACCTGTAACCTATCCACTTCGTGCCTTGTGGCACATAAGGCCTCAACAGAGCTCCTCCACTTCTGACGGTCGGCTGCTGCAGTCCTCACTTCCAGCCATGATTTCCATCCTCCTTCCCTTTTCTCCTTCTCGACGGTACATCTCCAGGTGGTCTTTGGTCTTTCCTGTCTTCTCTTCCCTTCTGGTGCCCAAGTCATTGCTATGTTGCAGTCGTTGTTGTGGTCCTGCCGCAGTATGTGCCCAATCATCTTCCATCTTCGCAACTTCACCTCATTGCTGAGTGGTCTCATATCAGCTCTTTCCAGCAGTTGTATGTTACTGATTTGATCCTGCCAACTTATTCGGAGTATTCATCTCGTAAGGAACATTACACAAAAATAATTTTAAAATCAACTGTGGAAAACCACAGTAAACACAAGATAAAAAAAACACCAATACATTTCACAAAATCCACAAATACAGCAGAAAACTTAAAAAAAAAAATTGGAGCTTCATTATATTGTTAATGTTACTGTGTTATCTGAATTTAAGCTGTTTTTATTTCATATACCCGATGTTTTCTTATATTCCTACATATCTTGGGTGTTAGTAAGTATGTCTTTCCAGCTTTACAATTATACTGATCTTAATCCAACTCCAACTGTTGCACCACCAATTAAATTTGACAAACTAAAATTTCAAAGGTAATGGGTTGTACCCCCGTCCAAATTCCAAGCTGTACCTGAACTCAGCACAGCGTTTTAAGAGTTTCATATTCACGCGCCTGCACACTATTGGCTCGAAAGACTTAACAGCTTAAAGGCTCCTCCCCCTCTGCAGTTAAAGATGCATTACATCATTTATTTTACATTGGTTTCAAATGTGTTGTTTTGTGGTTATATTGTATCTTACAAACCTTCCTTTTATTCTCTATATTTTTAATTACTGTTATTGTTTTCCATGCCTCATTATGTGCGTCAATGGACTTTGTACCAAGAGTTTGTGTTTTATCCCCACAGAGCAACAGGAAATAAACAACAGGGATTTGAGCTTTTTAACATGCCATTCTCTCAGTGAGGTCATAAGTTCAGTCCCCGCGGTACACTGCAGTACACTGCAGTACACTGTTGAAACTCAGCAGCAGCTTCAGGGTAAAAAGAACATTTAACTTACAGTACAGCTATTATTAGACCACAGTGGTCCATCATAAACCCTCACATATCAAGGCTTGGTTCATTCAAAACGAGATTTTTTTTCAGTGTCATAATGTCAAGACAAAGACTAGTTATTGTAAGGTTGATATCACAAGTTTCACCCGTATAGGTTAATTTTTGTTGCATAAATCCTCTTCAGATTCTGTTTTAATACCCAAATACTGTATACTTCCATTATAACATTGGCACTGCCCAATGCCAGAAAAAAAGGAGACATGCTATGTTTGTTGCTAGTTAATTTGATGTACACATTTTTAAACTGCAGCGGAACTTCAGCAAGGGTTAGAAAAAAAAGTACATTATTGAATTCAACTGGAAGCTTGATCTTGAAAAATGAAAACAAGATGATTTAATGCATAATGGTTTGTTTTTTTTACCCTGACATCTCGTTTTTTAATCTAGCTGATGATACATAGCAAACAAATAAAGGAAATTTGGAGAAACAAACTGCTACCGTAGATACACTGTGCAAACTTGACAAGAACCCAGATCTGGTTCCTGTTGAAAATGTATGGCCCATGATGAAGAGAAGAGTCACACAATGACAGCAAAACTCTTGTATTCAGCAAGAACGGACACAAATTCCTCTTAAAAAATAAACCTAGCAATAATTAGTGGCCTTAAAAAGAGTAATTAAAGGAAACATAACGGTAAACATGTCTTTCTCTTATTTCTTTATAAGCGTGTCTCTGGCATCAAATTCTATGTTTTTTTATGTTTTCTAAATAGAGTGAACATTGCCATTTCAGAAAATGATAATCTTTTCCTAAAAGAAAAAAAAAGAAAAATAAAAAAAAGGTGCTTGTTCAAGAAGAATTCAACTTGAGAGAAAAAAGAAAGATTTATGTTTTCGTCGCACTTTGCTCCTCTTTACTTTTGGTCTTAGACTGCATTCTCCTTTGGGACAAAATATCAATAAAACCTTTGATAAAACCTTTGTGAAACCCAAACTGAGTATTTCTCATCTGTTTCCCCACATTGACCTTCTAAGGATCAGTGAACACAGAGAACATAAGGGAACAAGCTCGAGGCTGCTGTGCACCACTGAGCCACCCATTACGTCCCAGAGGAAGTTTACTTATCAGAGTAGAGTTGGACTTAATGCGCTCATTTCACCCTGACAGTTTAATACTGCCGGAACATGAAGACACAGTGACACTTAGTGGTGTTGCATACAAGCTAGAGTCACGTATGACTGTTTAGACGAGGAACCTGAGAGGAAAACAAGACTGGTGACAGTCTAACGGCTAACATTAACATCTTTATTAGTAAATTATATCATTGTACAATCATCTGACAAATTATCATTAAAATAATGTTGTCGACACTTGAGCCTGTTTTCACATCAAATATGAGCTCATGGTGATCTGAAACCACACGTCTTTATATATAAGCTGCACACTCTAACAGAAAACACCTCAAATTTTTAAAATAGATTACCGATCTAAAAAACTGACCAAAATATGTGTAATGAATTAAAAGAGAAAAAGCAATTTCTTATTAATTTTAAGTTTAGTGAAGCCTTAGTCATTAATTAAAGTTAAAAGAGGTGGCAGATCATAGAAGTTTGAGTCATACTCGAAGGAAGGATCTTAACAGCTTCTAAGAAAAATAAATCACACAAATAATTTATCACTTATGAATCATGAAGTAAATAGTATAATATTCTACAAAATGTCAATCAATCATTGCAAGTTGAGACAGAATGATATGCTTTCAATATTTAAGTACATCAATAATTGAAAGAGGGGAAACCCTCTTTCAAGAAATATCAAGTAAATATTTGATAGAAAAATGAAGAAGAAAGCGGCATCATATCAGCTTGTTATCTGTATGATCCAAGACTGATTTTTAAAATAGCAAATAGGAGCTGGTCTTAAAAGAACCCTGACCGGTAGAAGAAGTTATTGTCAGGATTATTTCTGACTGAACATCATCCAAACCCAATAAAGTGGGAGGAAGTTTACACTTTGGAGTGTTTCACATGAAAAACAAATATAGCATGCATTACATGTATGATGATGGAGGACTTTTCTGGTTTTCTCAGATTATCTACATTTGAAAAGCATTGTAATTTTTGTCTTCAGTTGAGTTCATGTCAGATTTTTTACATAATGCCACTAATACCACTACTGTCATTTAGCAGATGCTTTTATCCAAAGCGACTCACAGAACAACACAAGCAAAACTTCAAAGCTAATTTTCTCAAGGAATTATCTAGTGAAGGCTTAAAAGTTAAGTGAAAAACAAATGCATATAGTCATAATCAGTCAAATTACGATCAAATTATGTTCCAATTAAATCCAAATTTGGGACAATCTATTAATAATCCATCAATTCCATTGTAGTCCAGTGTAATATAATTGGATTCATAAAAGCAACCTGGCTAATGACATTTAAAGAATTTTCACTCCATAAATGATTCCAGGGGTCCTTGCTATGGGACAAAAGGTTAACATAGGCCATAATACGGAGTATACTGTACAAACCTATGTCTTCTCTCTCCAGTTGAAAGGCAGGGGTACTCTGGAGCGGGGACGGTCTGTTGCAGGGCCACATACTGTATAGACAAAGACTCACACATGCTCACATTCACTCCTGGAGTCAACCAAAAGCACCAGTTAGCCAAACATACAGTATATATACCTTTAGACTGTGAGAATGAAACCTGAGAAAACCTGACCTGTTCAATAGTATAATAATCCATTGAAAATATCATATAGAGTATGTATTTTTCATTTATTTTAAAAGGCTCATAAATAAATAATTAGAAAAAACAAACAAAACAAAGTATAATTGTATGTTAATTATTTCAGATGCCAGACTTTGAAGAGCTGAAGAAGTCAGATCTTTGGATGAGTTTATCAGCCAATATACACAGGATAACAGCAAAAGAGATAACAACTACATATTTAGTTGCAGGCACTGGTAATCATGTGAATTTATTCAATCACCATCAAGTTTGGCCACCTTGTTAAAATCAAAAGTTTGTGTTTGTTAACATAGTGGTAATGAGAAATGACATCAGCTTAGAAAAGCAGTTGTCAGTATCCAATCGGGAAAGAGTTTTGGGGACATTTCTAAACATTTGAATTATATGAAGAGAAATATTATTCACAAATAGAAAACATTTAGGACAGTTACTGAACTTCAGAGGAGTGGATGTCCAGCAAGTTCAACCCAAGCTCCGAATGCTTTTCACTCAGTGAAAATGCAAAATAACCCACAAGCTGCATCCCAAAATACAGAGGCCTCAGATTACATGATTCATTTTTAAATTTGGGACAGTTAAATAAAAATAAAAGCAAGAATGAATAAAGATAATTCAAAAAGTAATTTGTACAGATTAAAAAGAATCCTAAAGAGCTTCACATCAGTGAGAGCACAACAGACAAATATACTAAACTTCAATTAAAAAACCTTCACACAATAAAACTTTGTCTGAATAAGTATTCAGATGATCTTTAAGGAAATAGATGTTTTCATTTCAGCAAAAAAACAAAAACGTTCAACTCAAATATGGGGAAACACTAGCACTTTATAGCTAGATACGAGACGGGGTCTAAAAGGTTTGGCCATAATGCAAACCACCCCAAAACCTTAAGAGAGCTGCTTATAGATTGATTTACGGAGGTTATTGTTTTTGATCCTTAGAAATTGATTAGTCAATTTTACACTGGCCTCTAGTGCAACTGTGAAAAGCTTGGAGTTATATTCGACCAGGATTTATCATTGAAACAGCATATTAATCGGGTTAGTAAGACAGCCTTTTTTAACCTTGTAATATTGCCTAGATTAGGAACATCCTCTCCCAGGGTGATGCTGAAAGATTTATCACGCATTTGCGACTTCTAGACTAGATGGCTGTAATGTATTATTAGCAGGATGCTCAAGTAATTCTCTGAAAAACCTCCAGCTGATCCAAAATGCAGCTGCATGAGTTCTGACAGGAATCCGCAAGCAAAATCACGTCTCTTCAGTGTTCGCCTCCTTCCATCAGCTCCCCGTTAAATTTAGAATCCAATTCAAAATTCTTTTACTTGTGTATAAAGTCCTGAACAGTCAAGCTCTGATTTAGTTGTAATAGAGTTCTTCGTTCTCAGACTGCAAGTTTACTTGTAGTCCCTATAGTATCCAAATGTAGACATGGAGAACGGGCCTTCTGCTATCCGGCACCATTACTGTGGAACCAACTTCCAGTTTGGGTTAAGGAGGCTGACACCACCTCCATCTTTAAAACCAAACCTAGAACATTTCTTTATATTAAAGCCTGTAGTTAGTGTAAAGTCATAACTGCAGCTGCAGGGCAAGACTACAGCTGCTCGTCTTAAAGGGGACCTATTATGGCATCTAATACCTATTTTAAACAGGCCTTGAATCTCTTAAAAACAAGCTTTTGATTGTTTTTGCTAAATAAATGGGAAATTCAGCGTTCAGAGTTACACCGTGTCCTCACTGACTACGTTTACATGCAGTCAAAATTCAGGTTATTGCTAATATTCCGGTTACTGAAACATTCGGGATATTCCGTTTACATGGTAATTAATCATTCGGGATATCTCGATCAAACCAGCGACGCGCGGAGAAAATCATGACGCAATAACCGTCATTTCCGCTTCTTCTTCCTGTATCCAAATTCAAAACAAATGCTGCTTTGCGCAACTTTTCGCTCACCTTCTTGTAAATCTCGCTATCCCCGTACTTTCTACTGTCTACAAATGCCAAAATGTTCATAGCCTTCATTAAATTTATAAAGTGATTAGTCTCCTCCTCACTCCAAAAGTGTGGCGTGGTCTTGCGTTTCTCTGTGTTTCCCCTTGTGGGTTAAGTTAAAAAAAGGCAAACATCCGCAAACTGCAGGTTGCCTATAATGATTGCCTACGTATTTTGATGGGAAAACCCAGGTGGTGTAGTGCGAGGGAGTTATTCTGCCAAATGCATATAAACACTTTTCATGCTCTGTTGAGAAAACTAATGTATAGATTCATTTGTCGACTGAATGACACACAAAACTCTGTTTTAATGCTGTTGAGCAATCCTGGACTGAGTGCTGTGAGATATGAATCAGCAATGTGGAAACACTGGCATGATTGTCTTTTTTAAATTTGTATGTGTGTTTGTCTTTTTTAAATGGACCCTGAGTCTATTAATAAAGTCTATCGATAAGAACTTCCTGGACTCAAAAGACCAAGATTCCTTGCGAACAGAGCATGCGCAGAAAACAAATTCATGTTCCGTTTGATGGGGATATCCAGTTTGGCGTTTACATGACCAAATATTCGGTTTTTAAAAGGAGTAACCCAGGGGTCATATTCGGGTTTTCAAAAACCTGAATATGCGCGCGCCGTTTTGAGCTGAACATTTGTCGGACGCCCTGCTTCTATTTTCTTCCTGTCGCTCGCGTTGAAAGCCGGTTGAAAGCGCTGTAGGAAATGGTCACAGATGAGGAACGGCTGATCCAGTTAGTTGAAATGACAAGTTATCTGTATGACACCTCCTCATTTCACCACAAAAACCTCAATAAAGTGGCAGCTGGCTGGAGGGAGATGGACAGAGAGTGTCCGATGTCACGCAGTGTGACGCGATAGTCGGACGCTCGCATGCAGTTATGAAGGACACAGTTTTATAGTTGTGGGCGTGGTTTGCATTTGGTAACGTAACGAAAGTGAGCAGAATCTAAACGGCTCGTAGAAGCCACATCAGACTGGATGGATCATCCGGGCGGCTGTACAGACACTGCAGAATTTGGCTGCTTTCCTCCTTCTCTGAGTTGGCAGGCTGAGGGGAGACCACTTTATATATGTTAAAGCAAGAAAAAAGGTATTTTTCATAATAGGTCCCCTTTAAACATTGTAGACGTGCTGCTATAGACCTGCGCTGCAGGGGGACACCCACATGATCCACCGAGTGGTGCCCCGCATATTACCTAAGATTAAAAGCAGTTGTTTTATTCTTTCATCTTTTCGTTCTCTACCTGTCTGGTCTTCCGCAGGAGAGGGACCCCTTATAAGGCAGGACAAGACGTCTTCCCTCTAAAGGGAAGATTTTCCTTACCACTGTTTGGCTTAAAGGGTTTTCTCCTGCTAGGGGAGTTTTTTACCTGCCATTGTTTCTTGAATACTTACTCAGGGCTCATGTTCAGGCTCTCTAAAAAGTGCCTATAGACAATTTGTATTATAATAGACCTTATGTTAATAAAATTGAAATGAATTAATTGAACTAATTTGAAATTATAAAAGAATGTTTAGGAAACTCAATGAACATTAAGCACTGCTGAATCGTATTTGTTTCATCGTGTGTATAGAAAAAGCAATGAATAGATAGAACAGGTTTAATGATTTTTTTATGAGTACATCTTGTGTTTATATTGTTGGATATGAAGTGCTGTAACAGTGGGTAGATTCAATTGCCCTTCAACAGGTCATTGTCCCTGGCAGGACAATGAACCCCACATTGCCCCAGCACATCAAGGGTTCACAAGCCAGTGTTCTCATAGTGTTCGTCTCATACATATAAATGAGTTCATGAACATTTATTTAAGTAAATGCTCTAAATTCTGTGCTTACAGCTCAGAGTCTCAGAGCATGGGTCTGTCTGCCGCCTGTTGCGGTTGGTTTGTGAGCTCCTGTATCTCTCTGACCGTGTCCAGCAGGTGAAAGTGGAGAACATCCTGTCAGACCCACTTACCATCTCCAAAAGGGGCGCCACAAGGTTTTATCCTTGGCCCAACATTATTTTCTATTTAAATCAATGACGTGGCAAGAGCAGCAGGCGGTTTTCAGATACACTTACAGTATGTGCCTATGAACCCATCCTTTATTCATTTTGCCCTTCTCCTCACTCTACAGCATCAACTTTCCAGCTCAGCTTCACCTCTGTCAAACAGTCTTTTCATAACCTCCACCGCCTCAACTCCAATAAAACCAAATGCACCGTCTTTGTTCGTAGAAGCAAAGGCTCCAACCCTCCCAACATCATCCGTGCAGATGGATCAAATCTGGAATTGGTCTCCGCGTTTAAATATCTCGGCATCTGGCTGGGTTTCTCCTTATCTTTCTCCATGCATAGAAATAATTTACAGTCAAAAATAAAAGCTTGTTTAACCTTCCTCTTCCACAATAAATCCTCCTTCACACTTGCTGCCAGACAAACTCTTGTCAAAACAACTGCACTCCCCATTCTGGATTATGGTGACAAAATTTACAAAATGTAATATTTGAAAAAAAATGGAGACTCTCTACCACTCAGCCAGCCATTATCTATAAATCCATTCTGGGCAGAACACCCTCGCATTTGTCATCTCTTCTTCACCCGGCGAATAGAACATATCAAACCTGATGAAGTAATTACATGAAGTTCCTCATCCCTGAGACCTTCTCCACTTTTGGATGAATCTCATTCCATTTTGCTGCAGGAAAAAACTGAAACTCACTCTCAAACTCACACTACTGATGCTCTTTCCACTTTTAAGCAAGACATCCATCAGATTGTTACAGACTGTTGTTTCTGTCATTTATAGTACTCACATTCATATACTATATTATGCTTTTTAATGATCTGTTACTTTTTTGTGAAGTTATTGATTTGTATTAGATTTTTTGTCTGTTCTTTGTACCACTGATGGTGCCTCTTGACCAGGTCCTGTTTGTAAATGAAAATTTGTTCTCAAACTTTTACCTGGTGAAATAAAGTTTTAAATAAAAATAATTAACTAAATAAAATAAGAGAATAGAATAAAAAAAAAGGTGCCATTAATTAAAACGCCAGAACCCTTCTGAACAACCTTTTGTAAATGTTTGCACAAAACAGACCACTAGAGGGCGGTCAAATCCCACATATAGTCATTTAAAATCTACTTCAGTTATGTATTTACTTACTTATTTATTTTTAAAGCAAAAAACAAGTTTGGGATGTTTTTTTTAAAAGTAGGCCATATTCAAATAAAAAGTACCCTGTGTCTCTACAATATGAAATACATAACCACCGACCTCATCTGCCTCCTCCTACTCACGCTTGAAGCTTGATTTTTCATCAAAATAGTGCTATTAGTAGCAGAGAATGTGGGCTTACTGTTCCTCCCGTCTCTAAAGTGTCTTTTATCTCGGCTCCCTCTGGTGTCTTTTTCCTTAGTAAGCTGAAGTCAGTTGAGTAAAAGACTCTGCTGGGAAAAGAGACAAGAGTGAGTGGAAATTCCCTTCACTGCTGCTCAGGGAGACTACCTTTAAATTGCAGCCAATGGTCAGTACAGATTATTATTAATCATTAGTGGGTGTTGTCATGCAGGAAAGATGAGGAGGTTAGAGGACAGAGGCAGCAGGTGGGAGAGCACGAGTGAGGGAGAGCTGGGATGAATGGGTGCAGTGTCGTTCCACAGGCAGCATATGCAAGCGGACGTTGCGCTTTCAGCTGCAATGCCCTGCACAGTGATGCCTCTATAGACGTACATCTGTATGGATGGGATGTTGTGTGACGATGAGGCAATTTAAACCTGTATGAATGGAATGGACAGGCAGTTGTTTAGAAGACCACGCTCATACGGGTTTTCTAAAACAATTGTCTCCCCCCTTGTAAGGCTTTCCGGGGATGAGAGAACCAAACACACTTATACAAACAAGGAATTGAGGAGTAGAAGTTTTATCCCATTTCACTTGGGCAAGATATCCAGCTGTGCTTCCCAAGTATGCAAAGCCAAAGGCGTGCATCTGTGCTTGTGTTTGTGTCAGATGCTCTAATCCAGCTTACTGTACACTGAGCCACAGTGCAGAAGGGGTGATGGCTTCAGGCATGGACTAAGGACACAGTATCTGATCATACTTTTCAGTGCAAGTCTAAGAACAGTGTCTACGCCCTTGGAAATGATAGTTATTTTGGCTCTTCCTCTCTCTCACTCTGTATCTCTGAACTCCAAACTCTCTCCTGACTGTACTTCAGCTCAGCATAAATGGCACAAATGCATCTCCAAAAAACTTTTTTCCTCCACTTAAAGGAAAAAAAAAATCTGATCCCATCCTGATAAGAACTAAAGCTGTTTATGAGATTTAGAAAAGCAACAATAGAAGGAAAGAAAAACTGAGAATAAGAGAGAGGATTAAAAAATGAGATTGGTAGAAGGACTGAAAGATATTCCTATCCCTAAACTGGCAACGTGGAACAACATAATCCCAGATTTTTATGGCTGTTGTTTTTCCGGAAGGGATTTTGGATTATGAGTGGCTGTTGCATTATAAGGCCTGTATCTTATTGTGCTGAGCAGATTGTAAACATGACCCTGGGGTCCTGTTGCTCAGATGAGTGTTGCTGAGTGGAAAAGGTATAGAGAAGGAAGAGTAGAAGAAAAAAATGGCAAGAAAAAGGTATCATCATCATCATCATCATCATTATTATTATTATTATTATTATTATTATTATTATTATTATTATTATTATTATTATTATTATTATTATTATTATTATTATTTTCAAGGGAAAATATTGTCACTTATAAATACAATCACACATTCGTTGTCACATACCGCTCACTGGACGGTTATACTGCAGTCCAAAGACATTATATGCACCATTTATATACCTTCACCACTCAATATTTTAAAAAGAAATGGGGGGAAAAAGTCTTATTTATTGCCCCTTATCATTGCACTAGGAGAGCTTTCCAGCTGGTGTGTGTATCATCCTCTCCATAATGGATAACCGACTCCTATAATGGATATCATGAGTGCTGGGTGTCATCTCCATGCTCATGACTGACTCAGGTGTGACAAACTCGGTGTCCGTGCATTTTATAGTAAAACACACAGGAGTTTTCTGCTCGGCTTTCCTCTGTGGTTGATATAAAATTGAAATGTGAAAACTGGTTTCATTGGAAACATAAAAGATCTGAGAGGAATCTCCCTCCCTTTACAGAACTTTACAGTGAATTACAGCAGTCTAAACAGCAATCCTGGTGGAGCGTTTAGTTTAGACATACAGCAGGGACCAAAGGAGTTGGTAGAGAACAAAAATATTGAATTTCACTAATCAGGAAATCAGAATGCTGACTCCCGGATGAGTCATGATGCTGCCCACCTAACAACTGAAGAGCTTGACCTGTACAGTGAGGAAATCTGGTGGCTCCTCTATGCTGCATAGCCTATAGGCCATATAGTCTTCCCATCAGAAGACAGGGTCACTGCATATCAATACAAAGCTGTTCCGACTGACCACGTTTATCCTGCAATGAAATTATTCTGTCCTGACAGGAAAGCCTTTACCAAGCTGACAAAGCCTCCATCCAGGGCACTATGGGTCGCCGAATGGTTTGATTAGTATGGAAATTAATCATATTCACTGGTCTTCCCAGCCGACAGATCTTGACCCAGCATAACATCTTGGGGAAACTTTGGACAGACACAGTAAACAGTAAACTCTCTAGAACCCTGATCAACTGCCCAAGCCTGAATTCCTCTGTCAAGGCTGAATGAAGAAAATCCTGGATCCCGATTCAAATCGAGCATCAGCCACACCCCACCTCCCATTTTAGTTCTCTATTGCTATTTGCAATGAAGATCATACCAAAACAGAAGCATTACCTCCTTGGTGGAGGAAAGGAGTGAATACATTGCGTAATAATTGAGTTTCATCCCTCCCGAACGGCTTGAGTAACTTGTAGAGTCAAAGTTTGGCATTAAAGCAGTTTTGGAAGAAGGTGGTGACCCAACACAGGATAAAGTGGGTACACAAAATAAATGCATGGATAAACATATTTGATATGCAGTTATCATGAAAGGTTTGAAGGAACTTTATTGTGCACAACGTGGGAAATGTCACATTTGAGTTCTCAGTAATAAGAGGACGGTATTTTCAGTAAGTGGCTTGGTGGGGTGATGAGCATAGTGGAATTAAAAAGACGGGCAAAATTACAAGAATTGGTGGAGATCATGTAAAAAAGCAATTAGCTGCTGACAGGTTTGCCAATTATTAATCTAACGCTGCATCTGCGGCTTGCTGCCTTGACCACATGTGGTAAGAATTCTACTAATGAGGAGTATTTGCACTTGAAATGTCAGTGTGAGGTGGTAAACAAAAAAAATAGAAAACCCAGAGGATTTGCTTGTTTTACACAGAAAAAAGGGGAAAAAAGAACACAGCATACACCCATTGCCATCTAAAAAGTCCGGTTTCTTCATTAGGATTACATGACTGGCAATTATTTTCCATGAAAATTATACAGTTTAGTTAGATCATGGTAACTGTACTCCTTTAGCTCATTTAATATCAATGGATATATAAATATGGAAACTAATCCTGCTCAAATCTCCAACTGTCTTCTCTCCCTTCATAGCTGCTCAATTTAGTGATACTTAAGTTAGATAAATCTTGTAGCCAGTAGCTGCCTCTAGGAAGCCCAAACTTGGGAGTTGACTTTGGCTCAAAAATACCCATTTGTGTGTGTAAAAGCCTCAGTACATTTTACATGTGAAATCCAGACATGTAAAACCATATTTCAAAGATTTGTCATTGATTCACTGCAATCCCCAGATGAAAATGCTCAGCTAGGGAATCATAGGTTTATTATACTCATGAAAGATTTAATTTTTTTTTCTTAATATTTACAAGGTTAAAACATATTTTCCTTTGCAAGAAAATGTGGTAAATGTTGCTCCTGCCGTTTCTTTTTTGTTGCAGCTCATCTAACCTGAGAACATCCTTTTCAACAGGACTCTCCTGCACCTCTCTCTGGATCATTTCCAGCTTCTCCTACAGTATATCTGTGAAATCTTGTCAATCATATTGTCACATTGCTCGTGAGGCTCAGATGCAACAGTCTCTTTCAGTCGCATGATTGTCCTCCCTCTTTTAATGTAACGTTTTACCTATGAGAACATGCCATAAAAAACTTTACAGGTCTCCATATGAAGCAAATGCAACCTCAGATGAACGGTGAGACATGACATATTAAAATCATTCATTATTCCTTTTTCTTCTTCTTTAAAATAAGCCAAAATGCAGTGGGCAGAAAAGCGACCGCATCCTTCCGGCTTTCCTGGGAATTAAGAGGATTAGTAGTAACTAAGTTCTGCTAATCAAATGCACTTCATTAGATGTTCACCAGCATGTAAAAGCAGAGGTTTCAGCAATTTGCTGGTCCGGAGCGCTGAAGTGTTTGTTGTGTCCTTGCTGCAATGCCAAGGAGGACAGACATTAGCAAACACCAAAGAGAACAGCTGAAAGAGCACTCCAACATAATAACAAACTCTTACACGCAAATATTATTGACGAATAGAAAACATTCAGATGGTTTCCAGGCTCCTCGCAGTTAAGATGCTCTGAAAATGGTTTAAGCAACAAGACAGTTGGCATGCAGATGGAACATCCCAGCTTAACCCAGTTACCACAAGTTACCTATTTTGTCTTAGCTTGTCAACCTAAAATACTTACCAATGTTATGTTACATTAATTCTAGGTGAAGTTGCATATGAAACGATATCCATCCTTGTATTAGATGTTGCTACTATAAAAACAGCTGAAATGAGCATTGTCAGGGCTGAAATGATGACTGCCGGAGCTCCAGCCAAGCTATGCCAGCTCCCCCACGGCCTTAACTCCCGGCACCCAAGTGACTCAGGCAGAAAAGCTGACGGTCTCAACCGACTGCAAGCACAAGAGCCTTCGGAGGTGGCCTGGAAGGATTTGGGCTGAGGATGAAGGTGGCTTGTGTGGAGCCAGGAGGCAAAAGTAGTAGTTTGGCCCTACTAACCCAGACCAGTCAGTCATCAGCAGGTGGCTTGTTTGGATGCCACAGAATGGCTTGGAGCTTTCAGCAGACTTCCTCCCCTGACCCTTTCAGGCCAACCCAGAGCTTGCAGAGGTCTGTTGGTGCATTAACAGCACATAGTTTGAATTCCAAGGAGAACAATGTACTACAATGCTCCGCTTTTTCTTGTTCTTTTTTCCAACTACCGTGCCTTGAGTCTGTGCTTTACATTATCACAGCAATAGTCTAACCACGTAAAAGATAATGAAACAAAAGCATTTTGTGAATGGAACTCCATCGGCATGTACTGCGAATTACATCTAAGGTGAATTACGGTAAGTTAAAAAGGCGATCGGTGAAAGGTGTGTCGCAAGTCTCTATAATATAACTTTAATGGAGCTAACTGCGGTGTAGTTACCACTAATGAGAGTCTCAAGCAAATCTCCAGCTTTCATGCTGCGATGCAAGGCCATCAATTAGGAATGAGGGCGGAGACGGGTCTTTCATGCTCATCACAGCTTTGAAGGAATTAGTCTGTTTGAACATTTACAACTCTGAGTGTAATGAGTCAAACAGGCAAGCAAAGAGAGCTGAGCAGGTAGCTTCTGTATCTGACATAAAAGGTAACTGTCTTTAAACGCAACTTACACTGTGGAGTAAAAGCTCTACTGTAGCTTTTATTTTTAACTGTAAGCAGTTTATTGTGTCCTTTCTTCACCCCTTTTAAATTTAACTTAGTAAATGCAATGCTTTTTAGATTTCAAAACTTTTATTCCGTAAAATTTACTTTGTTCGACATTTATGTTTTTGTCACACACTATCACTCACTCACTGTCCGGTCTTCATTTATATTAAATGTACTGCACCTCAGGGACAAGACACAGAAATATAGGAGGCAGCGTAGCAGGAAATGATGCGGTGAAGGATTGCCAAGAAAATAAATTACACAACAAGGAACAACAGTGACAGCAGCACCTTCCATCTGTTGTCTTTCACATGCAAATGCTGCATATGCCGGTGTTATTGCCTGCCAGTGCAAAACTACAGATGTTTTTTTGTTTATGTGCATTAGTGTTTTTGTGCATGTATTCCACGTGACGTGCCACATAAACCTGGCAATAAGAGTCATCTGACAGGGCTATGAAGCATGCACAAGCTTCATTTTGCTATTCTAAAAAGGAAATTGAATGTTACACGATATTGTTCTGGGCTGGCACCTTTGTGTTGGGAGCTTAGCAACAGGTGGCAGCATAAGTCTTGGGAGCAAATCAAATAAAAGGACTGGTCAATTGATTTTTGGACTAATTATTACTTATACAAGCTGATATTTTGTAGTGTATTTGTTTCATAAACCTTCATTGTCTATCCAAAATCATCACATGTATGCTAGGCAGGTGACAGGTGAACATAAGGGGAAACCACCATGAAAACTTACTGAGTTGATTACTTATACAGCTGCAATAAAATGGTATTCATTTATCGTTTGCCATAAAATGCAAACTTATGTTCTAATATTTCACATAAATATATGATACAATACAATACAATGTGATATGATACATTATAATAGGATACGATGCTATACACATTTATAATCTCTCTCATCTTCATTGAAAACATAGGTAAGTGAATCCTCAGAGTTAATAGCTGGCTGATCGTCCTTTGACTGTAATGTCTGACTGCAAGTGCTTTTAACAACTTTGGAACAGACCTGGGCAACAGTAAGCAGGATTTTGTTAAGCATCCCCATTCACAGAATGACTTCAGGTCAGAGACATTTGTAGGATGTCGGATGTGAATGGCTCCCTTGAGTAGTTAAGGTCTGAACCATCCTGTAGTGGAGTTATTTTTTATTAACAGTACAGACCAAAAGTTTGGACACACCTTATCATTCAAACCAATGGGGAAGTGTGTCCAAACTTTTGGTCTGTACTGTATATACTTAGGGTCATTGTCCTGTTGCAGCAGCCAACTTCCACTGTGCTTCACCTGGCTGATGGCCAGCCTGATGTTATTATGAGGGTTATTTTGGTGGACTTATGAATTCAGTTTACCCTCCACGAGGGTTGGTGGTCCAGGTCCTCAGTCAAATCATGATGCTCGCCCCACCATACTTCCGCCTACCAATTTAGATTAGATTAGATTAGATTGTCCTTTATTCATCCCTCAGTGGGGAAATTCGCTTTGAGCAGCAGCAGTACACAACACACACATGCAGCGAAAGAAGGATGAAAGAAGTAAAAAATATATAATCACAAAATATAAACAGTATATACAGTGGAATGAAAATAAAATGAGTGCAGTACGAGAAAGACAAAAAACGGTGCAAAAAAAGCGGGTAGGATGTGTACGAGGTAGAAGGATATTGCACATCTTGTTGTTATTGTTCGTTTGCTACTGTGAGCAGGCCTGGTTGGGTAACATATCTCAATCTTTGTAAGCTGTGTCCAGTTTATGCTACGTAAATTCCCAATTATACTTCCGGATTGAGTTGACTTTTCATTTCATCAGTCCACAGAACATTTTCCCAGTTCCATTGTGGATTCCCAAGGTGCTCTTTGGCGACATTGAAAATCCTAGCATTTTTTTTTCACTTCAGAACAGAGATTTCATCCTTGGTGCTCTGCTGGGGACTCACTGCCTGTTCAGTGACTTACATATTGTTTATTCATAAACAGAGGTATTTGCCAGTTCCACTGATGTCATCAAGCCTTGAGCTGTTTCTCATGGATTCTTATTTACCTCATTAAAGTTTCTGCGTTGTGCCTTTGGAGCCATCTCGGTTGAGCACCTTATCTAGGAAGAGTAAATTGTCTCTATTAATAGACAGTTTTTCAAACTGTGGACTGATGGATTCCCAAACACTTTGACATCATGTATCCCTTTCCAACTTTATGCAAATCGACTGCCTTGATTAGATATCTTCTTTTTGTGAGGCATGGTTCACATCAGCAGATGCCTCAATTTAAAATGCTTGAGTCTCTTATTCATCAAAGTAGCTCTAAAGCACTCCTCAAAGCCCATTTTATTAATTGAATTTCAGGCGTGCAAACTACTGAGTCCAATTAGCTTTCATTGAAGAAATTAGTCTGTGGTTCACTTACTTGTTCCTGCAGCACTGTGAATGTTTAACGAGTGTTTTCAATAAATATATAAACTTAAGCTCATTGTGTTTGTGTGTTATTGTGACCAAAGTAAAAAATCAGACCACATTTTAACAAAACTTAATTCAGAAAACCAGTTCATTCAAATGGTTCACATTTGAAAGTTATGAAAACAAGTTAAGCGGATGAAAAAAAGCCTCTTAAAAGTTGTAGTTCATATTGAGTCCGTCCAACCTGCAAAATATAAGTGCTGAACATGTTCACTCGTCCTCATTTGTTTGCCACCTACTCAGTGGTGGAACAACTGTTGTCACTATCACCTCGGCAGCACAGAAAAATAAAAACCGCATGTACCAGTCTACTCCATCTGACTGAGACGTTATTTAAAGAGACATTATCAACACAGAGGAATCATTGTGGGAGCAGCCTGTTAGTGCTGCAACCAGCCGGAGATAAATCTGAGGGTCATGGGATGAGTTAATGGGAGAGGAGACAAACCTGCATTCCCGTTTTATACTTTTTCTCTCCTCTTTGATTTTTGGACGGATATCGGATCGGTTTATTTACTGAAATTAAATTATGTCAGAAAATCACTGGTTGGTGTTTGTGAGACTTCATGTTTGGGAAATGTTAAAAACCGTGTTCACCCTGTCTGTCCGCTTTGTGGTGCTGAGCTAATCAGTGTTGTTGTGACAAAATGGTGCAAAATGGCGCTTTGAGAGAGATGAGAGTGAGCTAAAAGCTGTGTACTGAACAGCTGTGATGCAGATGACTTTAGTCTTTTCATGCGCTTTATAGAAGATTTAAAAATAGAAAAGCAACACCCTTATTCTTTAAAATCTAATAAAGACCAACTTTTTTACGATGAGGTTTTACTAGTGACAGCTGCCAAATGGTACACTGTCTACTATAATTAATTGCTTCGATGATTATGAGTATTAGTACAGAGCCATGTGGCAAAATCCTCATGTTTGTGAGGATTATCTTCTGGTCCTGCTGCATTTATCTCCATTTCAGATGACTTGGTGAGCTCAGTAAAGGAAATGTATGACAAAAGAATTTGATTGAACTATTTTGAGCTGCTCTATTATAATGTTCCTGATTGTGTTTGTGTGTGTGTGTGTGTGTGTGTGTGTGTGTGTGTGCATGAGGCTCCATGTGCCACATAATGCACAGACACACAAGATGCCTCCCAAAGGCTGTCATGTGATCTGTAAAGCTTCTCTCTAAGGGAACTGACTATTCTGTGGCAGAAATGCTCTAAGGTCTCTGATTGGCACAAGTTAAATCCCTCACTGTGTCATTGGGAGGCCACCAACTGGAGTGTGTGTTTGTGTGTGGGTGAGGGTGCACATGGGTAAAATGCCACAGATCCCAAATGAATTCAGATGATTTTTTGAGAGCTTCCAAGCAACCACTGGATACTGCACAGATCTGAGTCTGTGTCCGTTATCTCACAGTCCACCTGCTGAGTTTAACTGTGCTGCCAGGGAACAGTGCAGGAGATAAATGGTTAGGTTATCCGGGTTATCACCAGTTATCACCGGTGTACCAGTTTTACTTGAGCGAGAGTAGACCAAGCTGAGTAAAGAAACAAAGGAAGAAAAGGGGGATGTTTTTGTGTCGGAAGAATATGATATAGTAGATAAAGTTGAAATGAGAGCATAGCAGTTGAAAAATCGGTTAAGAAAAAGAAGGGGCGGGGGGGTTGAAGATCCAAGAAGGAGAGCAGAAAGAAGAGAAGAGATCAGTAATCTGAACTCTGTCAGAGTAACGGATTACCTCGCTGTGTGAGATGATACATGAGTGGCAGTGGGGGCTCCTCACATGCACATGCGTGCGATCACACCCCCTCTATGGATCAATTACCCTGTCATCCATGTGTGCAACTATACATCATCGCCTCAATTACATAGCAACCACACATACAGGACTCCGATACATATGCTACACACACGTAAAAAACTTTAGTTGTACTTTGGGTAGTGGCTTCTCCATACTCCCTGATGGCAAAGGAGGAATAAAATGAATGCACAAACACACACGTGTGCGGTCGCACTTCACAGCCAGTGAGCCCTTTAAGCTGCCAGAGTAGTGTGGACAAAGTCATTTGTTGTGAGTAAACTTCTTTCAGTGGCTCAGGTCATTTCAGACTGGGGAACACACACACACACATGCACACACACACACACACACACACATACGCAGGCAGTGAGACGGGTCAGTTTGGTCAGCATGGTGTCAATCACCCCCCTGCTACTGTTGATGCAGTCTACTGGGAGAAACCTGTAACTCAGCTAAAGTGAGTTCAATTTAATTTGAACTCCTCACAGCTAAGAGAGACACCCACGCACGCCCGCCCCCACACACAAAGCACAATATTGTTTTGTCCTTCTTGACTTGACACAAACATTTCTGATTTCCCCCTTGCCCAGCAGTCCCCTAGGGGATTTGTGACTCATCTGAAGTTGTGTGTGCATGTGCATGTGCGTGTGTGTGCATGTGCGTGTGTGTCTGTAACTTAGACTGACTCAGACCACAAGGAGAGCACACATTAGGCCCATTTTAAAATCCTTACACTGGCTACCTGTTAGTTTTTGTGTTGATTTTAAAGTTCTTTTATTAGTTCATAAAGCTCTACATGGGCTTGCACCAGAGTATATTTCAGAGATGTTTTTATTCTATGAACCAGGAAGGCCCCTCAGATCCTCTGGCTCTTCCTTTCTAGCTGTTCCACAGAGTAGAACTAAAACATTTGGTGATGCTGCTTTTAGCCACTATGCTCCAAAACGGTGGAACAGCCTGCCGGAGGATCTGAGAAGAGCTGGAAATGTGGACATTTTTAAACGTCGACTAAAAACTAATCTCTTTGGTCTGGCTTTTATGTAGCAACAAATTTTATAGTTTTATTCTGTTTAAAATTTTTAGAGGTATTTGTTTTATTTGTTTATCTATTTTTTGTAATGTTTTTATTATTATTATATTTTTATTGTTGTGGACTGATTATTTTGCCTTAATTCTTGAACTTTTATCGTTATTTCATTTTAATTAACTATATTGTATGTCAGTGTGCATTGGTCTCCCAGTTTTTATCTTTGTTTGTTTTTATTATGCCTATTTTAAGCACTTTGTATTTCATGTACCTGGATGAAAGGTGCTATACAAATAAAATGTGATTGATTGACTGAACTTGTGCAGTTGCATTAGCCGTTGCCTCCTTTCCTTTGGCTGCCAGTCTACACTGTCGAGCAAATGACGAATATCACATATCCAACACATCTCTGCGAAGCCCATATGGCCCTCTGTACAGTATAATTACGTTGATTGCATGCGTCTGACTGGGCTGTTGCGTCCTGGTCGTGCCGCTAGGGGGCGCTGCTCCACTGCAGACCCGGCCTGCGCGCTCCGTCTCCGTCCAGGCTGGGCAGCTCCGGCAGGAGCGCACCGACAGTCTGCGTGGCTCCCCGACAGAAGCGCACCTCTGTCCCGCACACCACTGGCCTCAGTGTCGCCTCAGCACTTTCTCCAAACAGGATACAAAACAAGATCCAGTGTGTTAATCAAAAACTTCTCTTTGGGGGGCTTTTTCCTGCCTTGCCACCATGGCTGAGTAACTTTGTGCGCAAAGATTAGAGCAGAGCAGCGGAACTTTGAGCGGACCTTCTCTCGTACCGGAGTAGCAGTGGAGAGGGGGATGCGAGCCTCTCCTGGGTGTCGGAGAGCGGAGCGGCTATGAGGAGCGAGGCTCACCTGCTGGGTTAACAGAACGAGACCGCACCGCACCAACAGGTATGGACCTAAAGCCTGAATTATGGTTCCGCGTTAAATCGACGCAGAGCCTACGCCGTAGGGAACGGCGTAGTTTACGCGGCGACGCGCACCGTACGATGCCCGTATCCGCGTACTCTATGCCGTAGGCGCTGCGTCGGTGTAACGCGGAACCATAAATCAGCCATGAAGCCGTCGCACCTGCAGCACAGCGGCTTCTGTTTAACTGCTGGAAAAGTGAGCGTGACTAAAGTACACGGTCCGCATGATGAGCGTGGACATAAGTGCGTTACAATTTAGTGATTTTCCCGGATTTTAATTGGAGCTCATTTACGCACGAAATGGACTGCGCTTCATCCGATCCGTTTTTTGTTTTTTTTTAGAGAGAGAAGGAGGAGATTTTAAGAAGCCGAGAGAGTCGTGTAAAAAAAAGGCTTAACACACACCAGCCGGCTCTGCAATCTTTTTCACTTGCACGGTTGTGATTTTATAGCGAAGACAAATGATTGCGGCTGTTTCAGGTGTTGCACAGGGCTTGCCTCCCTCCCATAGTCGTCCCTGTCAGACACACTCAGAGAGTGTGTGTGTGTGTGTGTGTGTGTGTGTGTGTGTGTGTGTGTTGGGGGTGGTGGGTGGCTCAGGTAGGCTAGAGCTGTTAAAACTACCTATGCAATCATGCACCGGTCTTTAGGCTTAGCTGCAGTTTGGCACTTGCCTGGTTTTAATTATTCATTATTTTAATGACTTTTACTGATCGATTTTCATTGGCTGATATGTTTCCCGAGCTGTTAAATTTTAAGCATATTGTCACTTTATTTCAGAGAGAGATAATGAACCTGCCTGATTATTACCCCCTCTCCGTGACTCACTATCTCATACTTTTAGAATTCACTTAAAATAGTTGAAATCTGTGGAGGCTGGTTGAAATGGTGAAAATTCATGCAGGAAAGAATAGAAGGTACCTGGCTGCTGCATGGCCCCAGCAGCACCTGATGCACTGCTGTTGAGCGATATTTTGTTACTGTCACAACACAAAGCACAAGGTCTGGCAGCAAGCAGAAGCCATGAGTTGCTGAACCTGAGAAGCAGACACCTTTAGACCTGAATATGTTCACGCCGTTGGAGGCAGCGTCATCGTTTTAGTTTTAGCGGCTCAGGTCGTAAAAAGGCCAGACTCTTTGTGCAAACAGTCTGCGTCCATCTAAATAAGAAGACGGTGAGGCCAACTGTGAATATGTCTCGGAGATGCTCCTGCTCCCTCTCTCTGCACAGAAGTGGAGTGAGGGAGTTACAGAATGAGCAGAATTGACAGTGAGGCGAGACTGACAGGAGAGGAAGGAGGCAGGGAGGCGGTGAGTGGAGCAGCTAGGGAGTTTGGATTGGATTTCAGAGGTTTATGGGGAGATACTTGGATGCATTAAAGGAAACAAATGTGTGGTCACTCATTGGCCGCTCCAGGAATGGTTCTCAAATGTATTTTTAATGTGACCACAAAAAGATACAAATCACCATATGCTGTTAATGTCGCAACTTCATTCAATAAGCAGTTTTGGTTTAGTACTCACATTATTAACCACAGTGAGACAGACGTATCAAACTGATGATTTGGACGATGGAAATAGAGATAAAGAGAAAAAGAAAAAAAATCAGGTCAACTAAGAACTAGGTTTTGCACAAGCAGGAAATAACACTGTTTAGACTCTTATTTCAAGTAATTGAATAAAGCCTGTTTGGATTTCTACAAGTTATATAACTACAATAGTTGTATATGGTTGCAAATGTTCTTTTATGTCACATAGAAAACATTTAGTAACTACAGTCTTCTCCCTGATACAGCCTACACTCACTCTTATTGCTTGAATATGAATCGCAGTGCCGGCTAAATCACATTATATTTCCATTATGAGAAGAATGGGGGAAAAAAAAGAGAAATCACATGAGATAGAGCGGATGTGATATTGAGAAAACAAGCTTTCGGGAAGTACATTTAAGGGATGATTTCATATTATATTAACAGAACGGCAAAATTGTGGAAAAAAATTAGGACAGACAGTTAGTGAAGAGTACTACTCAAGCATACCATGTTATCTTTATGCACTTTTAAGCTTATTTGCGTAACCTTTGCCGCTCACTGCTGCATAATCTGGTCCTTCACTTGTTTTTAATGTGCTGGCCTCAGATCTGCATCAACTGTGATGCTAACTAGGTCTTTCGCTGTGTCTGCTCATCTAAACAGATTCCATTATCCGAGCTGCTGCTGATATTTGAAAACCTCACAACGCTCAGCCTGTCATCTCCTGCTGTATCATAGCTTCAAATCTTTCAAAATAAACCTGGCAGCAGCTCTATGCCATCCTGCTCTTCTTCTTTTTTGCCTGTTCATTTTTCTTTGCATTGGGGAATGGAGTGGACTTGACGTGGCCTTTCATTTGAACTGAGAAGTCCGGAATTTTGTGTTTTTCATGGGAAACTCTGAAGGGAAACAAAAAACAGACATTTATGTTTCCCACTGTTGTTAGACCACACTTCAGAAAGTTTTGGCCTTGACCGGAGAGCGCTAAACCGTGAGAGAATTACATGAATAATTGCAGCTTATTCCAGAGCTTATTGGGACCAACTGGTCCGACTGACCACGTTTCTATCTGTCCTTGTTTTGTATACACATTCAGTTGAACACCACAGCTCAGGTCACCCTCCATAAATCAGTTCTAAAAGAATCATTCCCAAAATATCTGTGAAAGCTTCCAGCTGAAACTGCTTTTGTTTGGAATCTTTAGTTATTTATTACATTTGATTTTCTAATGAGGCCCATGTTCAAATGCTGCAAAAGTATATGAGATGTGTCACAGTCCCCCTTTGAATGATTGACTGTTTTGAATGCAGTCTGTGTCAGCATCTGAAAAATGTGCTCCAGGTATCTCACTTTGCTAGTGATGAAAATAATTGAGGGGTTTTAATTGAAGGCACTTTGCGTAAAAACAATGAGCAGTAATGAAACATTTGGTGTAATTTGTCATCTTTTTTGGAAGTTTTAGTCTTAAATTTGGACTAATCCAAGTAATTAGAAAGTGCAAAGTATGAGGCTGGAGCTTCTTTAAAAGCATCTTCACATGTGTATTTAAACGGTAGCTCATGTTTTTCCTCTATTAGCAAAAAAGAAAACAACTTTTGGAAAATGAATGTCAATACAAAATGAGTAACGTGGAGGATGTTTCTTTTCAGTGCTGGACTCATAAGCCAAAGGGTGTTTTAAAGACATTAACTCTGCTTTTTACAGAAAGCACAGTGGTTTCCACTGTTTTGTGCTTTTCTTCAAATTTCACATGAAATTGGTCAGAGTGGGAAGCTGAAAAGAGTTTAAAAGCCTTGGCTTGGTTGTTTAAGCACTCTTATCATAGCTTTTTCATAAAATAACTTTATAGTTGTCAAGGAGGTTGTAGTGAGGACCCAGATGCAGGAGAGCAGGAGTTCCCAAAAACTGTGATTTATTCAACAGAACCAAAGACGCTGCTAAGCAGGATACAAAAACCAAACTGTGAACAAGAATCCAAAACTATGACAAAACCTGATGGGAAAACCATGGAGGGCAAAACAGTACGGACCAGCAAGGAGCAGGGGAAAGACAAGACTATATACACAAAGGTTAACGAGACACAGGTGCAGACGATCAGGGCAGATGGGAAACAGGAAGTTCAGACAAGAACTTAAACACAAGGACATGGGCTTCAAAATAAAACAGGAAATGTCAACATGAAATGTCAAACCCTGACAAAAGTAAAGTTTGACAAAATGTTAGTAAGAAATTCAGATACTTCCAATATCTGAATTTATAATGAAATCATGTAGCTGATTGCTGCAGACTGAACAAGTTTAACTTTATTTGTTTATTTGCATTGAAAGCAGGGTTGGCAATCTGTGTAGCTCCCAGATGCTCAGAGAGATGCATTTTAATGCCAGATGTAAAGTGACACACTGCGATGTGTCCACTTTAGGTGCAGGTTGTGCCTAAGCCCAAGTCTTCCCTCGACCCTCAACTATACTTACCTCTAAACTTAATTCTCAAACTGTCTCCTTAAAGGGGCATGATAAAAGATGTATGTGTTTTTCTAGTCCTGTTGTCTCTTATACCACAAGATTCATTCACCTAGTCGATCACACAGTCCTACAGTGCTTTTTAAACTATATAGTTTATATCACTCATATAACAAAGGAACATTTTTCACAAAGACTTTTAGATACATGGACCATATAGACCTCGATTCATACATGTCCTGTGCTACCTCATGATCCAAAAAGACAGATCAAAATGTAGTTACCTTGATAGTTTAAAGCTCAACCAGTTTTTCTAGAAGATGCCTGGATAACTATATAGCAAACCTTGGGCCATTTTACTGTAGGCATGTCCAAACCTTTTTTAAAAGTTGTAGATTTGAGTGGCTGTGATCAACCCTTAGGTTTGTCTTTCCACCTGGAGGCTCTATGACATCACAACCACAAGCACATACACGAACAGAAATCCTCAAAAATACTTCAAACCTGGATGTTTTCATATTTTGCAGCCTCACAGGTTAACAAATATTCTCCCTTTTTCAATATTTATCTCACAATTTCTTCTTTTATCCATCTCTTCTACCAATAAGCCCTCTGAGCCCCGGGGATAATGTCAGAGCATCAGTCCAGAGGAAGACATAATAAGAGAGCAAGGTAGGAAGAAAGAGACAGGCGAGACAAAAGAGAGCAACCTAAAGAAAGAAGTACAGTTTCTGTCCCATAAAAGGAGATCTCTATCATCATGATTAGAAAAGCACCAGGAAAAAAAAGAATCACAAAGAAAAAAGTACCCAAACATAAGGAAATACAAACAGCACAAGAAAACTGCAGGGGATAAATGAAAATAAATAAAAAGCATGTGTCCTATAAAAAGGTGTGCTGTATTTCACTGGCCATCTCCAGCAGCTGCGGATGATGTGTTGAGGCCCTACGGGGACGAGTAGCCACTCTAAATGTGTGTAACCCACATAAAGAAATTGTTTCTGGGAGATTGGGGCTTGTAAATTCATTCCTTATCTGCCAGCCTTGTTCTTATCCTGCCTCCCAAAGGTGAGCTATAACATCCAAGCACATATATTTTAGATTCTTTCTCTGTCTGGCTGCAAATACGCACGCACTTCTTTCACCAACCAACCAGACCGTGTGTGCAATTTTTGCAGGATGCTTAGATAAATATACTTTTTTCTTTTTTAACACCCATTCTTTTTGTCAGGGAATACACGTTCACAGAAATGCACACCCATTCCCCTTTTACTCCCAAATGGCTTGCGTAGGACAGGAACGGTGACAGCTGCAACAACATCAGTGCCTGCTGTGGAACAGAACAGAGTCAGAGAGAAACGGCGTCAGATGCTGCGCTCAAAGCTCCAGGATTACCTTAGCCTGAACAAACTCCATTACTGCCTCTATTACCCAGGCATACACAGCCTGGAAAAGAGCACTTTGCAGAACCACTGTTTACACAGCACCTCGCTGCCCCACGCTGGTTCCCTCCACTACAGTTCAATGATGGGGTGAAGATAGTTTCAGGGGAAACATGAAGCTTTTATTTGACTGGCAGTCGTTATCTCATCAAAGCTGTTGTGCAGTGCAGTAGCAATATAGTCTGCCAAGTGGTCAAATTATGAAAAACAAAAAGGTCTGGATCATAGCTTTGAATCATTTGGGTCAGTTAACAGGGAGGGACAAAAAAATGTTAAGATTTGCTGCTATTCTGTGTTGGAAATTACTTTCATTTTACTCTTTGCGTGGAATCGACTCATTCAGACAAAATAACCTATAATAATGCATTTTTAAGGCAAAACCTTAGTAAAAACAGAACCAACTTCCATTTAGTTCTGTTTAGGAGGTCATATAATAGTCATAGCTATGTTTTCATGAGTTTATTTCACATCTACAAAAAGAGCAAGAACTGTCTTTGAAAAATGTCCTTAACAATTTTCAAATTTTTTGAACACCGCTCTAGTGTCACTTAAAAGGTTGCTTTGAAAGCTTTGTGTTTGAGTTTTGGCTGCCATCGTCTTTGTTTTTGGAGCCAAATGTGACTATTTTTGAATAAGAGGATCAAGCTGAAGGGTTAAACCTGGCACCTATCTTTGAAGCGCTATACTCATTCAGTTATGCTTTGTCAGATGACCACTGGCACCAATCAGAATTAATGAATTGAGCTGGTGGCATCAAAGAGACTTGTGGGAAAAATGTATTGATTTAATTTTTCAGGAGAGAGGTTGATGCTTTTTGAATGGGAGTCCGGTGGTGCCTGAAATGTTTTGAAGACCGTAAATAGTGAACACTTGAAGGCACATTAACTTCACTCCAAACTTTATGCAGACTGGACATAAAAGTGTGGGTAACCATCATTGTTTTGGGCTGTTCTGTACCTACCTACACAAGCATCCATGGATTACATCAACAACTATTTAATCAGTATATTAGTTATCTGCTTTCAAAGACACAGTGGACCCGGTTTTGTAACTTACAAAATTGGATTTGCAACAACCACATTTTATGTTTGCTGTTTGGACTGAACAACTTCAGTTTCAAATATGTTCCTGTTAGTATTTTAAAATCCTGTGGCTTAGGCAAATGACAGAACAACATGGTTAAAACATCTAAAGGTTGGTCAGCCTGAACAGAACACATCATCAAATACTCTCCAAAGCTTCTCAAACCAGGGTGCAATGCATGATGATATTTTTCCCTGAGGTAGGGCACATCTTCTGTACAATCCATCCAGTGTACCCCCTAGCCAGTTTGTAGTGAACTATTTAGTGAGGGAAAAGTTATTATTGAAGTCTTTTGTGAAACAGAGTGGTTGACTCAGATTATTCAGAACTTCCAATCAGCTGACCAATCAGAGCAGACCAGGCCTGCAGGGAGGGTCTCCTTGAATAGACGGAAGCTAAAATCTAAGGTGACTAGGAGTGCTAGGATAAAAGGGGCACACTCAAATAGCATCTATTATTGTGATCAAGGCTAAAGAACTCTTCACAAGATGTCTCTCATTCACTCATTCTGTGCAATAGCTATTTTTTTCTCTTTAATCACACACTGATGAACATATTGGGTACAAGGTCGAGGTTCAGTGTCTTACTCAAAGAGACATTGTCACATAGAGGGGGTGGTGCTCAAACCACCATTCATTCAATGTTATACACTATAAGGGAAATATAGTCAATACAGTAATGTTCACAGCCAGTGGCAGAAAATGACCAAAAGTTTCTTCTCTGAGTAATCAGGGTATGTCATCAGAGCAGCGGTGAGTGCTGTGTGCAAGTGCTGGAAAGTTTTCCAAGGCCATGTGATTGGACTCCCAAGCATACAATGCTGAAGAATTTGTGCATATTGCATTAGTGGATATTCAGAAGGTTAATAAAGGAAACAAGTGAGTGTGTGATTCAGTCCTGAGCAGATGCAACGTAAGAATGTGTATTTCTATGTCTGAAGTGAGGGATGAACTGCCATGTATCTGAGTTGAAAGTCATCCATCATCCTCATCAGTAACTCAGGGGTCCTGTCATTACACGTTTCCCTTCATTTACTCTGTTAATCGCCATCTCTCCTGACCAAGCTTGCTGTGGCCACTGTCTCACTATCAGCCTCTCAGAAATGTCCCTTTCTGCCCAAGCTTAAGCATTATTGTTTATATGCGCTGCAGTGAACACATTAGTGAACTCATTGGTGCTACATCCAGGGCATATTCTCCAGGTTCACCAGTGCGTTCACTCTGCTGCTAGTCTATGCCATTACATTCAATTTGGCACAAAATAAGGCCCAAGCAAGCAGTATTTACAAGGTTAATAGCTTAGCACTGAATGATTTATGATAACGTTACCACATAATGAGTAAGTGGTGTTTTTTTTTTTTGTTTTAAGCATTTTAATAAGCTTTTAACTTGCAGTAAGCTGCTATGAATAACATCTCAATAATCAGTCAAGGGAGCTCCACTAGGTACCACCCCTTTATATTGTCTCTTTTTACTCAGTCAGAATATTGGATGCTAATGCATGTCTGTCTAATATCCTTTTATCTAAGCAGTGTACATGACGGAAACCATTAATGAAGTGTAGACTGCATGATGGAATCTGGCCACAGAAACAGGTAAACAGAAGCAAACAGAAGCTAAATAGATCACTTGCCTGTCAAACAAGCAGCTTATGTGTTTTTCACTGTCAAACAGAAACCACACAAAGCTGCTTGTTCTCTTTTGTTCTGTGTCTCTGTAAATGCGTTTTATCGGCGTGTTACTCCGGGAAGTTTTGCTTTAATTGCGAGGCTGATTCGCAGGAAACTGGCAATAATTCGGAAACCATGCAAGTAGATTCATGGCAGTCAGGTTAACTATCACTGCTATTATAGTATCCCGTTTTCTGTGACATGTTGCAGCTTCTTAAGAAGGTAGCTTGATTTGTAGATTTCGGAGCGGCTACAGGTTCTGCTAACGAGTTTGCAGAACCTCTGGTTTCTACCACAGTGTGAGTCAGGAGATGGAATTACTTTCAGCACGCAGACAGTGTAGCTGCGGCTGTTTTAGTTCTGACTCAGTCTGATGGCAAAGTGTCGTTGTTAAGACGTCAGAGCTGCGCCACACCTGAAAACAATCGGGTGACTTTCTTTGCCTTCAAATAGACAGTAATCACTAGGGCCATTAGGCCTGCAAATATGGCCTTATCTGGTGTGTGTGTCTGTGTGTGTGTGTGTGTGTGTGTGTGTGTGTGTGTGTGTGTGTGTGTGTGTGTCTGTGTGTGTGTGTGTGTGTCCCGTTCTGAGGTATATTTGTTGGAGTCATTTCCTGTTGATCTTGATGGTGAAATAAAAAAACACAAAAAAAATAGTGATTGCAAATATTGTTCCAATTTAAGTGAATGGTTAAGTACACACAACCACAATCTCAACTAGAGTGTGGAACAATGTCGTCAGCATCACTGTTGGAGAAATTTGATAAATGATCAAAGATTGAAAGCTTATCAAATTACAGCTGGGATCCCGTTCTCTCCACTGTGGTGCTAAAAGATGGACAGCTCAGAGGCTGTTCTTCCCACTGTGCTCTTATTATCAGTCATATTTCTTATTGAAAGAATAAATAAAAAGTTAAATCATAGCTTATTAATGTTATGCTTTCTGACTAAGTCTTTTTGTAATCTATTTGATATTCTAGGGAACGCTTCCTGCGGAAATCACCAAGTCTTGTCTATCAGCTATGACTTGATAGGCATTCATTTGACATATCGAGATTAAAATTGCCCAAAATATTAATATGAAATACAAAATAGTCTGCAAAACGGTCTTTGGTGGTACTGGGCTTTCTGAAGTTTGACATTCACTGATGTTGGTTTTGTATTCAAGTGGTTGATTCCCTTAGCCCCTCTTTTCTCTGTGGGATTTTGAGAACCCTCATCCTACTGGTTCTTTTTTCCTGTCTGTGCGCAATATACAGAAGTCTAGTCAATTACAAAAATGTATTTTGGGGCCTAGCCACAGCTGGAACATTGCAGCATGTCTGGCCTCACAGTTTATGGGATATCATAACTTTGTAGTGTGGATGCTCACATCAGTTTATGTAGTAGTTTTTCTTGAGTTGTGGAAGCTCTTTAAGGGGAGCTCCAGTCACTGATGAACTGAGTCACTATTGACAGAATATAATGAGAGTGGTAAACTCACCCACTCTGCCTTATCTTTCTTTAATAGTTTCATCTCTGTTTTTGCTTGCCTCTAGCCCTGGGCCTGTTTGCTGGATGCCCGTGTTTATCTTTGTCTTCCCTTTTATCTTGTATTCTTTGATTATGTCCTTACATGTGGAACCACCAGCTATTTTACAGCTGCCTCATTAGGTTGTCAGGCAAGCCCAGAGCGCACACAATTATATCTAATTATGCAATTATGAATCCGGTATAAAGTGTTATATTCTGTACACTAGTATGTTTGACTTGGAACACACACACAGCAGTAATTAGTACAGTTTTGTGGATGGTTGTGTTGTGTGTATGTGTGTGTGTGTTTGTGTTTGTGTGTGTAAATTTTATATACTTTTATATCCACATAATAACCAATTGTGGTTGGTGAAGTTTTCCGCTGAAATATGTGCTCAAATTTACTGCGTGATAGCAACACAAGTTCAAATTCTAACAATGAAAAGGACAATATCTTCCCTTTAGTTGATGTTGCATGGTGAATCATGGTATCTAATAGGGGTGTAACGGTATATGTATTTGTATTGAACCGTTCGGTATAGCGTGTTCGGTTCGGAACGGAGGCGTACCGAACGAGTTTCTAGACGGACATATTAAGTAGAGGACCGCACGTTGTGGAGCAGAGCGCTGCTGCAGCTGCACATGCAGTTGCGCCAGTTGCGTTCTATAATACATCCATGAGTTGCGCTCACACGAGAAATTATTTCTAGTAAGTATTAAGATTAAAGAAAAAAGCACTAACTAATGAAGAACTAAAGAGCTAAGCACATAATTGTGACAAGTCCAGTGTTTCCCCTACCATCGAGACCCCCCGCCAGGCCTAAAAAAAAACAATGATCATTTACGTTTATGAGCGCCTCTGCAGCGCTGTTCTGCAACGGGAGTCAACCTGCTTCATTGCCTAGTAAAGCCTGAATTATGGTTCGGCGTTAAATCGACGTAGAGCCTACGCCGTAGGGTACGCAGCGACGTGCACCGTACGGCCGCTGGCCGCGTACCCTATGCCGTAGTCTCTGCGTTGGTGTAACGCGGAACCATAAATTAGCCTTAACGATGCGAGTACCGCTGCTGAGAGCGCGGGCATATTATTATACATTATGGGATGTATAAAGTTTGTAGCCAGCGAACTATGGCGCCGGCCAAAAAAAGAAAAAATATCGCGGGCGACAGACATTATATAAAGAAATGTTTCTGCCAGATACGTGTGTTTGTGTTTGCATGTGACGCTGCAGGGAAGCATGAGGGAAAACACAGCCCGACGACCCACCATGCGTCCGCGGGGTCCTAGCGCCGGCACACGTAGAGCCAATGTTATTTTGTGTGTGTGTAATAAACAACTAGCACGTTTATATTTTGCATTTTGTTTTCTTACTGTACCGAAAATGAACCGAACTGTGACCTCCAAACCGAGGTACGTACCGAACCGAGATTTTTGTGTACCGTTACACCCCTAGTATCTAAATACCATTTGCTGCGGGCATTTTTTGGTGGCTTCTGCATACCTGACACTTGGTGATGAGAAACAGAACCAGAACCTCTGTTCTACTGCGTCTCATGAGGAAACAGTAATTTTAATGAATAACCAGTTCATCAGTTCCTCTGGTTCCTCCTTCTTGCTTTGAGCTTCCTGGGTGAGGGGACCATGAGTGGGGCATGGGCGTTGCACTTTGCCTCCTGTGGGGCGGTGGCAGGGTGTGGGAGTTGGTGCCCCCTGCCTATGTGCCTTTCCCTTGGTGCTGCAGGTGTGTCCCGCTGCCTTCCCTGGATTCTGGGGTGGTCCGCTTTCCATCTGCCTTGGGGAGTGGTAGCCTACGTTTACCTGTATCCTTGGGGGGGCTGGCTGGCCTAGACGTTTTCAGATGGGCTGGAGAGGAAATCCAGTGCACTGGTGAAGGTCTGCTGGTTGACACTGACCTAACACACCAGCACCAACTATGATTCGGCCTGAAGTACTGGTTGTTGTCATGAATTGCTGCTGAAGTAGTGTATTTTTGGAGTTACTGTATATATAGGTGTGTGTGATATGATGATATTAGATTGTGAAGGATAACAACGTAAAGATGATCTTTCAAACTGCAGAGACCATGGGATCATCTAGGGTACATTCTATAAATTGCAGTTCTATACTGATCATCTTGACGTCATCAAACTGACCGACCGATCATGAATTACGGTTAGTGACGTGCTTTCCTACCTGCCTCCTTTTTTGTGTGTGCAGCGGTAGCGCATGGAGAGCGATGGCTGAAAGCCAAACGGAGTTGGTCGCAAAAAAGAATTCCACCTCATTTATATGGAATTGGTTTGGATTTTCTGCAAGTGATCAAGCTCCAGCTAATGTAATTTGCAAAGTGTGCAAAGAAACCATTTGCTCATCGGGTGGTAACACGACAAATCTGTTTAATCACCTGAAGAGGAAGCACCCCAAGCAGTATGCTGAGAGGCAAACAGCGAGGGGCCCTACGGCACCGCAGGCAGAGGCAGCAGCTAGCATGAGACCAAAGCAGAAAACATTAAAACAGGCATTTGACAAGTCAGGCAAGCGATGAAAGAGGTAACAGAAGCTTTTGCCTTTTATCTTGCAAAGGATATGGTACCGTTCAAGATGGTAGAAAATTAGGGGTTTTTCTTTTTCCAATTTAAGATCGTGATAAAAATCAAAATCGGGATTTTATATAAATAAAATTATATAATATTTTTGCTATATCGCCCACCCCTATATATATATATATATATATATATATATATATATATATATATATATATATATATATATATATATATAGCCTATATAGTGTGTGTATGTACAGCGCCAATGGTGGGTAAAATTTCTGTTTGGCGAGTAAATCAAGGAGCCACAGCCACACTGGCACGTAAATGTTTCTACCATTACACATTTTTAGATTAAAGCCCACTATTATCTCTGGATGAAGAACGCATGTTTAACGCATGCTGGGCAATGTAAATGCAAAGTGTGTTTTTGCTTCCCTGGTGCCTGAAGTGGAGTTGAGGGGCGGGAAGTGAGTCGGGAGGCATTATGGAGTGGTACTACGTAGGGCTGCAACTAACGACTATTTTAATAGTCGACTCAACTCAACTTTATTTATAAAGACTAGTCACCGACTATTGAAACGATTAGTCGACTAATCGGATAATTAGTAATTTTTTTAAAGTTTAGTATGAGGTTGCTTTAATTATGTGGCAAATGATAATAAACACAAGAAAGATGGCACTAGAGCCCTGCTAAAGCGGGACTGTTTTCTTCATCCAGCTCCCGCAAGAGAAATGTCCAGACAAATCTATCTGATGCAAATCCATCATTGTCATCATCACACAAGCTATTTCGCCTTTCCTGCACGCATCAATTATGTGATTGAGGTTAAAGCAACGAGAGTAGCTGTGATTGGCTCAAATAATACTAATAAATAACATGAAATAAACAAAGTTAACAAATGAAACAAATTAATTTAACAAATGAAAATAGGCTTAATACCAAGGCGAGTCCGTTTCGTTCAACACTCCGACGTGCTTTCTCTTCAAATGCATTACCAACGTGCTCCTGTGAAAAGCAAGGTCGGCTTTGTAAACCTTGCAAGTCATCTTTTTATTTGCCGTATCGAGGCTAAAATGCTCCCAAACCTTTGAAGTTTTATTACCCGCAGCTGCGCTGAGACGCTATCGTGCATACGCGACTCTCGGCAGAGATTGTATTGAAGTGAGATGCCTCACTCCATTGGAAAAACACGTCTGGCGACAATTGTCGCCAATGGAATTCATCATCGACAATTTTGATTATCGATTTTTGTCGACAACGTCGATGAATCGTTGCAGCCCTAGTACTACTTAACATGACGACCCACTGTTTAGTTGGCCTCACCAATATCAGAAGAGCTGGATGGTGCAGGAGACAGAGGGGGTGGCGGATTCATGCTGAACAACAATGGGATTTGCATAGTGACCTTGGGTTATTCGCCAATGTGTCAAATGGTACATAAAACTGCGTTTTGGGAAGCTTGTGTCCCTTAGACTAACACACACACACACACACACACACACACACACACACACACACACACACACTTATAAATTATGATAAAAATGATTCTGCCTCAACTTTTCTCTGGACTCTTATTTCAGTTTGTATTCAACTGTCACGGTTGCGGTTGTTGAGGACCCAAACGCAGGAGGCAGGAGTTCACCCAAAGCACTTATTCAGCCAAAAACAAACCAAAAGCGCTGCTGAGCAGGATCAAAAAAAGGCAGACCAAAAACCAGAACTTAAACAGGATCACAAAACTTGACATGCCACATGGAGGGAGGAAACAGTACGGGCCAGCAAGGAGCAGGGGAAAGACAAGACTAGATATACACAGGGGATAACGAGACACAGGTGCAGACAATCTGGGCAGATGGGAAACAGGAGGGACAGAACTGAAACTCAAAACAGGGGGAATGGTCAAACCCTGACATCAACATAATAATCTTACGGAGCCCCTCTGGTGACATTTGAAAAAAAATAAAATAATGCGTGGCCACGAGTTAATATCTCATGGCCACTCATTAATTATCTCGTGGCCACGCATTGATTATCTCGTGGCCATGAGATATTAACTTGTGGCAACGAGTTTTTAATGCGTGGCCACGCATAATTTTATTTTTTTCAAATGTCACCAAAGGGGCTCCGTACTATCTCAATGATATGTGTATATATACATATACATAAGCATGTCAACAGGCATGACAAATGTACTATCAGTGAAAAAAGGTGAGTCAAGACACAATATACAGGCAAACAACACTATCAAAACACTCCGGTGCTAATAAGGCTCAGGTAAGGACAGTCAGGACAGACCAACCCAACAAAGAAGTCACACACGAGGGAAAGTGTCTTAAAAATAACACATGAACTCTACATATAGAATATAATGAGTTTAGCAACTAAAGCACAAGTAACCCAAGACTAATAAGACAACAGGACACAGCAAGAATCAATTAATCTCACATTAGAAATCCAAAGACCATGACAAATGAAAGGCCATATTAAATTGCTTGGTTGTTATTCATCAAATAATAAGCTAAATGAATCCAGTGTTTCGGTAATTCATTTTAATACACAAATCCTACAATGAAAAAGATTTCTAAAAATTATTTGACATTACTTATGTCAGGAACTCACTGCAGATACGTCACCATATATCACACTGGTCTTGCTCTGGCTTTGATCACTAATTACATTACTTTTTTAAGAAAGTGTGAGCACTCCTGCTCTTAATATGTACCTTTCAAATCTTCTAGCGCAGCTGAAGCTTTTCTATTTTTTCTGTTTTTTCAGCAGACATGTTTTACGGCAGCACCTCAATAAATCAGATTTTAAAAAAAGCTCTGTGGAAGAGGGGAATGAGCTACAGTAGGTGGTGCACTTCAGTGTGTCATGTTTCTCTGCAGATGCTATTGAGGAAAGCTGGTGAGGCCGTGAGTGTGTGTGTATGTGTGTGTGTGTGTGTGTGTGAGATGACTCTGACAGTAATACAAGCAGTATCCAGCACCCCGTCCTAGGGATCACATTCTTAAAGTGGTTTCTCTTACTAATCTCCTCCTAATATGCAATATTATGACACTGCCATTAGCCACAGCACTCTGAGGGAACATTCAGGAATAAGAAGTCTAGCTTTGCACATGCATACAAACTCACAATCTCTGAGTCGGTTTTAAGTATTAATGTGTAGATTTTTTTATATAAACAATGTTCGGCTCGGAAAGAAACGACACATCAGGGATGTCTTTAGCACTTTCTGTTTAGCGCTCAAAAGCGCCGGTGTTGGTCCCTTCAGCAGAAAGCTGTTTATTGAACACATAATGAAACCATATATTTCTGCTACAGAGGTGTTCTTTGCAGAAACTTCAAAGACAGCGTTACTGGAAAAGAAGACAAAAGGAGAAGGAAGCAGCCACCTCAAAAAGATAACAGCTTATCCATAAAATGGAACTTCAGACTCATGTTACATTACAAAAAGAGAATTCTGTTCATAACCATTTTAAGAACATTTAGAGCCATTGTGGTTTTAAGTGTGTCGCACCATTAAAGTCAAGTAGACTTAAGACATCCATGCCTCAGTTTGTAACACAACATTCTTTCAGGTGGAGGCAGGAAGACTCAGCCTCGGGAGAGACAGGGACGGGCTCTGAATGCAGAACAAGAATTCTAATTTTAAAGCCATGAATTACCAAAAGGCTGCTTTCAATTTGAATGAATCCAACTTTATTAGCATTCCGTTTGGCTTTATACCATGAGGCTGAGCCTGCATTGTGTCTTCTCGCAGGCTGCAGCTGTGGCAGTGAAGGGCACAAAGAGGTGCTTCATTTGTGATGCTGATGGCCTTAAGGTTCTTGACCTAAATGAATGACATTGTCAATTATTTTTGTCAATATGTTTTCTATACGGTTCCTGGTCTTATCTCAAAGAGGTGCTTTGGATTTTATCAATTAGTCTATAATTCTGTGCAACATGACTTAATGTCATTTTTGCAAAATGTCTTGAGTGATGTGGTGTTGTAATATATTTGTCATTAATAGTTTCTGTAAGCAGCTTTTTTCTGTTGTAATTACTCAAAGCCAAACTGGTTCCCAGCATAGAGTAAGACAGGCTCAAAAGTTATAGCCAGTCTCACTCCAAAAATGCGATGGTGTCGTAATAAAAAATAAAAAAAATAAAATCTGGAAAATGGAGTAAGATACCAGCCTTTTGTGTTGTTGGTTGTTTTGCATAGGTTACTATTCATGTCATGTCTTAGCGGAGCCCAAATATGTATTTTGTTAACATTTAAACTAAACTGTGTGATATTATACATTAGTTTAAGCAAGTGTTTTGGCTAAACCTAAACAATCATTAGTGTTGGCTAAACCAAAAAAACTGACAACTTCATGACACCTTCACCCAAACCACAACTATCTCAATGTTACATACGTTAATATGCATGTGAAAGTGTAAAAAAATTATTCTCAATTAATTTTCATTAATAATTCTCATTAATTCTGCATGTTATGATTTCTAGAGTCAAATGCTATTATGTTAGGATTTTAAAGGGTCTGGAAAAGTAATAAGTAATAAGTAATAATTTAGAACCTTTGTTGACGAACAAGTTAACTTTTTTTGTACATTATTTATTTATATATATATATATATATATATATATATATATATATATATATATATATATATATATATATATATATATATATATATATATATATATATATATATATATATATATATGTATGTGTGTGTGTGTGTGTATATAAAGTTTGGACAGACACTCCCATTTGTATGGGAATGTCCCTTGTAACAAATCACTTTCATTATTTCATTACATACATATAGTGTCATTTTACTATTGTATGTCATTTTTATTTTATGTATGAATCTTTAATCTTTGATGGAATAGTAACTTAAGTTTTAAAATAAATGAAGTCAAGTAAAAACAAAACAAAATTGTATTTACCTACAAAATGAAGAGATGTTTCAAATTTGTATTTGGCATTGCTTATTCAAAGAATGAGTGGTCACTCTTGAGAAAGCTTTTTTGAATTAAATATTATCACCATGAACATGTATAGAACAGCTAGTTACAGTCCTTAATCTTGTCAGGATAGTGATTAATGGGTAGGTGGAAATATCAGTTGAAAGTTCATCATTCATACTGTGTACTTGAGGGAGTGGTGTCAAACTGAGAGGATTATTATAGTGGACTTTGACGTGGAATCTGCACAAAGTGAACACCCGTGAGTGCACTAATGAGCTCCCTAAAGTCTCTCGGGCTGCTCTTAGGAACCGCTATCCTGCGTCGTCTGACTGCACCGAGAGGAGCTGTCTGTGGTGCTGACCAGTGCAGCTGCTTCTCTGAGGGAGCTGTCCGTTGTGCTGTAGGAATCGTTTACAATCAGGATCAAACAGGAAACACAGATAATGACACTGGTCACTTTAACCCACTTGTTATGCATAACATCATTTAAACAGATCCCATTTATTCCTCATTGATCAAATTTTGTCACTCTGAAAGCCACATGGTCATCCAGCTGACAAATACACTACAATTTCCTGTCCAAGTCTGGGTGTTTCAGCTGCTATGCCAAATGTTTTTTCCACATTTACAATTTCCCAGCATGGAGACACTGTGTTCTTAACAATCTCCTTTACGAAGCATAGTCCCTTTCCCCCCCAAAGGTGTTTGGAAAAGAGGCACTAATACTGTGAGGCAGGGTGTAGAGGAAATCCACCTGACAAAGACTTGTTTGTTCACAGGGAGGAAGAGGAGAAGGGAGGGCAGTGGGCCACTGAAAAAGACAAACTACAGCAGGAAGAAAAAGGGTCGTTGAAAGGAAGAACTTGAATAATTTCATAACACAAAAGATGACGACTTGGGTGGAGGCATTTTATATTTATATATATCATTTGCACAATGCGTGAGACCTGATTTTTTTCCCCCCTTTTTAATGGGATCTCTGTGTTTTCTGAGGCCATTCTAATTTTGTTTCACTTTGAAGCATCCTGCTGAAATATTAAGCAAGTGTTCTCCAATTTGGTCTCTCTGAATCCGTGTATGTGAGAGCAGTGCATGTGAGGATATTTGTGTATATGAATGCGCATGCATTTGCAAACTTGTGTCTAGCTCCTCATTAATGGATACCAACCCTGACTGGACAGAGCTGTGCTAATGCATTCGGTACCTCTGAAATGAACCACAAATGCTTTTGACTTAGGAGGTCTGAAATGGGAGTTGGGATGGGGCTGATATGAGGCTGGTGCGTATATACCCACACGTGTGGGTGTGTGCTCGTGTGTGAGCAGGGTAAGCCTAAGGGTAAGCTTTTAGAGGTCTGAGCAGAAGGGTGTGAGAGAGAGGGAGAAGACAGATTTGAGCATTTATCTCTCCCTGCAGACCTCCTGTCCAGCATCCAATGTATCCACAAATGCACACTCACATACAGGATACACCAACACGCAGCCAATATGTAGACACACACATACATTTGCCACTGCCATCTGCAATCATGTTTAGTATGATTTTATTCTGCACATACACAGTTCAGTCAGATTGAGTTGTTATATCCAGGTATAACAGAACACCCATGTCAACAGAGTTTGGCTGTTTCATATTTGTTATGCAGCAATGGCACAATGTCCCCACTGTACCTCATAGTGTTCACCGGAAGCTCAGAAACACACACAACGTTCCCTGAAATTATTGGGTTGATGCTACTTTTATAGGCGGTGTGATGAGGGTCCCCGTAAGCCCAATACACACACACACACACACACACACACACACACACACACACACACACACACACACACACACACACACACCACTTTAATTAGAGTGCTTTCACTTCTAGCTCTCTTACCTGTCTCTTTGTTACAGAAAATAATACTTGTGAGGGAGAAGCTGGTAAATGGATAAATGGATAGATAAATTGACTGAGAATACAATTTGCACTCTCTTTGTTTTTTCGTAAAAGTAGATTTGCAAAGAGAAAGTGTTTCCAACGAATTGGTGACTTGGGGTGTCTGTCTGTGTGTGTGTGTATATGTGTGTATTTGTATAAACACAACACTGAGGGTTGCAGTCAACAGTACAAATCAATGCAGAAAATATAGTGGCAATTACTACAGCAGCCTGCAAGTGAATCTAGTGGAAGAAACTACCTAATCCATGAATAAATAAGCACAGTGAAATGGAGATGTGTGTGTGTGTGTGTGTGTGTGTGTGTGTGTGTGTGTGTGTGTGTGTGTGTGTGTGTGTGTGTGTGTGTGTGTGTGTGTGTGTGTGTGTGTGTGTGTGTGTGTGTGTGTGTGTGTGTGTGTGTGTGTGTGTGTGTGTGTGTGTGTGTAGACTGATCTGCAGAATGTGGACAGTCCTTTTGCTGTGCCTCCCAATTAATGAAGTGTGTAAACCGAGCTCATTAAAGAAACACAGGATTGGTCACACACACTTTCATAAACACAATCACACACACGTCTCAGTATCAAGCCAGATGCTCTCCTACTTAAGCCATGTATAGGAGATGAAAACCATATTTTTTTTGTCCAGCAATCTTAGTACAGTGTGTTTTCCGTTGCATGCGTGCCCTTTCCTGTATCCATGTGTATGTTTCATAGTGAGTGTTTGGACAAGCCATAAAAGATTGATTTAGACTTTGTTGCTTTGAACTAACAGCCAATTGTTGCCTCACCAACCCTCTGTGTTCAGAGAAGAAAAGATTTTCACGGTTTCCACCTACTAAGCCTTCCTCTGTCTCTCTCTTTCTCCCTGTGTGTGCCTGACTTCCTCTTCCCACAGCTCTGTGGTTCTTGGCTTCTTTTTTTCTCTCACTCTCGTGTTTTTTAATGTGGATTCTCCATTTCTCTGACTCTGTCCTTATGTTTTTAAATGCTGGATGGGTGCAGCGCAATCAAAAGGTCTTAATATGCTTTCCAGTGTGATAATATTGAATCATAAGATGCTGTTCCAATGGCATTGCGAGTAAGTGCAAAGTGCACCGTGTTAGTTAACTTTCCCCACTCACAGTGTGAAAAATAAACAGCCGGGAGACTTAAGTGAAAACACTTAATCTTACTCTGCTTAATAAGCATGATTAATGGAAGCGTTTGGACTATTCTTAGTCACTCTGAAGAGCGACTTGATCAGACTGCGACGTAAGTGTTATCTCAGTGTTTGAGCGTTCAGAGGCAATTCTGTCAGTTTCTAAGCCACGTGTCTCAGCTGATGTCGGATCAGTTGAGACACGGTCAGATCACATTTAATTTGACTATTTAGCAGCATGAATGTTAATGAAAAAATTTTCTAAGGAATTAATGAACTAGTTTTCAATTTTAGATGAAATGTATGGAAAGTTCGATCAAGAACCTTTTTCATTATTTTAAAGCCTGTTACAAAGTAAAAATACAAAACAAAGGAGCAAAAGAGCATTTTGGTCTCTGAGATGCAAAGGAGAAGTTTGATGTAGACTGAAGTTTTTCAGTTTGTTGTATTTGCTAGTTCATTATTTTTATTGAAATACTGTAGCTGCTTTTTTGCTATAGTATATAATTTGACATAATTTTGACAGCAAATTCTGATTTAGTCTTACTCTTTTGAATAACACACCATTTAGTTTAAGTCATATTTTAGTCATCTGAAATCTTTTTGTCTTAGTCTAGTTTTAGTCGACAAAATATCACAAGAGTTTTAGTCTTAGTGTTTTAGTCTTAGTAGACCAAATTTTTTAGGCGACTAAATGTTTCTCCAGAATTTCCGGTCATTGGAAATATCCAGCAATCTGTTATTTAATGGTATTAAGATTTGTATATGCAATACAGACACAGTTGTAATATGAAACATGTATTTTATTTTATTATTATAATTAGGGCCCGAGCACCTTCAGTGCGAAGGCCCTATTGTATCTGTAGGAATTTTTCTTTCTTTCTTTCTTTCTTTCTTCTGACGAAAGGAGGGCCTTTTTGCCCCCCTAAACGTGCCCAAAAAGTCACCAAATTTTGCATGCAAGTCAGGCCTGGCGAAAAATTTGATATTTAATGGTTTGCATTAATGGGCGTGGCAAAATGGCTCAACAGCGCCCCCTTGAAAACTTTGTGCCTCAAGCCCCAGAATGCGGTATGTCGTACACGCACGAAAATCGGTACACACCTGTATCATGGCGCAACTGAAAGAAAAGTCTCTTGGAGCCATGCCCGAAACCGAACAGGAAGTCGGCCATTTTGAATTAGTTGTGTCATTTTGGCGAAATTTATGCCATTCCTTCGAAAGTTAATTCAGCCCGAACCGTAACGTGCACCCAAGTGTGTTATACATCAAAATGTGCGTCTCCATCCTGCGACTACACGCATTACTTTTCTCTTTCAAAAGCGTTACCGTGGCGACACTAGACGCCAAAAAGCGCGGCCACCCTTCATCTGGTTGGTTCAGACAGAAAAAACTTTGCGCCTCAAGCCCCATAATACGGTTTGACGTACATGAACAAAAATTGGTACACTCCTGTATCATGTCGCAACTAAAAGAAAAGTCTCTTGGCGCCATGGCCGAAACCGAACAGGAAGTCGGCCATTTTGAACATTCTGAATTAATTGCGTAATTTTGGAGCAATATATGCCATTCCTTCGAGAGTTAATTCAGCCCGAACCGTATCGTGAACCCAGATGTGTTATACATCAAAATGTGCGTCTCCATCCTGCGACTACACGCATTACTTTTCTCTTTCAAAAGTGTTACCGTGGCGACGCTAGACGCCAACAAGCGGACCCCCCCTTCATCTGATTGGTCCATATTTGATAGTTCCCCAAAAGGCACCAAATTTGGCATACAAGCCAGGCCTGGCGATAAATTTGATATTTCATCGTTTGCATTAATGGGCGTGGCAAAATGGCTCAACAGCGCCCCCCGGAAAACTTTGTGCCTCAAGCCCCACAATACGGTTTGACGTACATGCACGAAAATCGCTACACACCTGTATCATGGCACAACTTAAAGGAAAGTCTCTTGGAGCCATGGCTGAAACCGAACAGGAAGTCGGCCATTTTGAATAAATTGTGTCATTTTGGCGAAATTTATGCCATTCCCTCGGCAGTTAATTCAGCCCGAACCGTAACGTGCACCCAGGTGTGTTATACATCAAAATGTGCGTCTACATCCTGCGACACCACGCATTACTTTTCTCTTTCAAAAGTGTTACCGTGGCGACGCTAGACGCCAAAAGGCGCGCCCCCCCTTCATGTGATTGGTCCATATTTGATAGTTCTCCAAAAGTCACCAAATTTTGCATGCAAGCCAGACTTGGCGATAAATTTGATATTTCATGGTTTGCATTAATGGGCGTGGCCTAACGGCTCAACAGCGCCCCCTAGAATACTTTTATCTGCCATAACTTTTGAATGGTTTGACATAGGAAGTCGTGGGTGGTGTCATGGGACTCTGTAATGAGTCCTTAAGCTTCGTTGGCCTTAATTAGCCCCGCCCCTTCTTCTGATTGGTTGTCCCGATTTCCTGCTATAACATTGGAATGGTTTGACATAGAGAGTCGTGGGTGGTGTCATCAGATTCTGTATGGAGTCCTTGACCTTCATTGGCCAGAATTAGCCCCGCCTCTTCTTCTGATTGGTTGTCCCTTTTTTCTGCTATAACTTTTGAATGGTTTGACATAGGAAGTTGTGGGTGGTGTCTTTTCTGATATGCTTATGGGGGGCGGTGGCCGTGAGTGCGAGGGCCCGTTCATCGCTGCTTGCAGCTTTAATTAATATTTATTATTTTATTCTTTTCCACAAAAGATAATCAAACATAAAATAAGCATACTGTAAGTCCTGCTCACCCTTATATGCAATGCATATTACATTCTCTTCTACTTCTTCTACTGTCTGTTACTCAAAATCAAAGTGCAAAATCAAAAAGATTAAGAAAAATAAATTGCAATTCTCGGTGGCTTGGTGGTCAGCACTGTTGCCTCACAGCAAGAAGGCTACCGGTTCAACTCCCTGGCCCAGCAGGAGTCCTTCTGTGTGGAGTTTGCATGTTCTCCCCGTGCTTGCGTGGCTTCCTTCCGGGTACTCCGTCTTCATACCACAGTCCAAAAACATGCATAGTAGGTTAACTAATGATTATAAACTGCCCGTAGGTGTGAGTGTTGAGTGCCTGGTTGTCTGTATATCTATTGCCCCTTTTGCACTAGTCCCGCTTCACCTCGGTTCTACCCGCCACGGCCCCGTTTTGAGCTTTTGCACTAGGGCTGAGACGGGTAGAGCCGCTCCAAGCCGATACTATTTCTGTAACCATTCTAGCAAGGTTCTATCCGGGACTATTTCTGACGTCACCACCCTCCGCACCACTGATTGGTCGGGGGGCGGGGCCGTCAGACGTTTGAATCAGGAAGCGGGAGTCAGCGCTAGCGCGGCTCGCGGCGATTTTATTATAAAGCGCGAAACATCTGTTTGGTGATCCAACTCTGAGGTGCAGATGTTCATAAACCTGGTGGCTGAGGAGAGAATTAAAAAAGGGATGTAGACGGGCTGTTTTACTCCCAGCCGCTCGCGGCTCCAGCTGATTTCTGATCAGCGCCGACATGAACAAAGCGGTTGCGCAATCGAGTACGTCACAGCAGCTTCACCGCAACCTGCCCACTTCTCCCCTGGCAGTGCGAAAACAAAGGGGACAAAACGGGTTGAGGCGTGACGAGCCGAGTCGGGCTGAGTAAGTACTAGTGGAAAAGCGCCATATGTGGCCCTGTGATAGACTGGTGACCTGTCCAGGGTGAACCCCTGCCTCTCGCCTGTTATGAGCTGGGATAGGCTCCAGCAGACCCCCGTGACCCTGCAAAGGATATAGAAAATGGATGGATGGAAGTGCAATTCTCAAATAAACACTATTGGTTGTAAAGCCATTGCACATAGTATCTAAATACAGAAAATTCACTACTGATCTTCGTTTTTCGTCATAGACCTAGCTCTGACATTTCTGTTGTTCATGAGACATGCCGTTGCACTCGGACCGGGTGCACTGCCAAACGTTAGCGTGTTGCTAACGAGGGTCAGCGCAACTGAAATAAAGCAAAGCTGTGTAACTAAAGGTGCTTACACACTTGTGGCCGTTTGTTTTGTTCCGATTCAGGGGCTAAATCAATACAGTTGTTTCGTTTCTCGTTTGTGGGGTTTGTGTTCACAAGGCAAACGTCTGTAGCAGTTCAAAGCTGTTAACAAATGCCATGCGCGAACCAACTGTTCTCTGATTGGTCAGAAATGAACGTGGGACGAGTTTCCTCTTCCGCACCCCGGGAAAAACAACACGCCCCTTTCACAGAGAGGGCACAAAGCGCAGACCGCCGCCGGCTTTCCCATTCATGTACAGTATGTGCGACCGGCACAAGAGCGGACCGCTCTGCGGGCGAGAGGGCGCTGCGCAAACCCTGCCCGAATTGAACATTTTTTAATTTCACCGTGCTGCGCTGTGACGACATCTCGGCACGGAGAGAAGGTGGTGGAGGCTGTGCCAACTCTTCTCCTTGGGCCGGTAGCACATACACAATGAATGGAGTTGTGTCGGTTGCTGTGTCGATTATGTTCTCACTACAAATAAAAAAAAATGAACCGCTTCAGGTCTCGAATGGAATCGGGCCGAGAGCTTGTTTTGTGCCGCTTCCGAGCGCGATTGCTGTGTTCACATATACCAAACGATCCGATCTTTAGGGGGAAACGCTCCCTGTTCTGGAACAACTGCTCCAAACGGGACAGGTGTGAAAGCCCCCTAAGACTGTGCAACTAAACACAACGTAAATAACGTAACCGTGAAAACATTCTACATACTGTACGAAATTCAGCAAACTTGTCATTGTGCTCTTCCTGTGTAACTGCTGCTGCGTTTGTTTAGCTGTTGCGCCTGAATGATGCTGCATGTCCCGCCCCCATTTTTTTAAGATGGCTCTGCTGCTTTCACATAGATCAACCTTCCCTCACAATGAGATTCGCTCTGATTGGATTTCTTCCCAACTTGTCCCACAAAAGAGTAGTTCTGATTGGATTTCTTGTCCATTCATCCCTCCCAACGTTTCGTTTTTATTCGTTGACTAAAGTGTCAGTTATATTTTGTCATAGTCTTTGTCATCATATCTGACTTTTTATTTCGTTTTAATTTAGTTTTCGTCCGTGAAAAAGGTTCGTTGACATATATTTTTCGTCATAGTCTTCGTCAACGAAATTAACACTGAGTATATGTTATATTTTATACGACAGTAGATGATATATTACTGGTAATTTATTAACCAGTAATATGTTAACATATTACTGGTTAATAAGTTATTATAAAAACAGCCCTTTTGAGGACTGGAATTATTCTAGAATAACATGTTGAGATGAGAATCTTGAATATTTTAGGATGAGGTCAATGTCTCAAGCTACTGTGTATATATTTTTTTTCTTGTTCATGGTTTCTCTTGTTGAGATGAATTTCCTGTTGAAGAAGGGCTTGTTAGAAATTCTTCAATACAATCAAAAGTTTCTGCATATTATGATCCATTGCTAAGTATCAGCAAATTGTCTATGCAATTAATTTGTAAAAATGTAAATAAATAAATAAAATGAAATAAAACAAATTATTACAATTAAAAATGTATTAATTAGATATTTTTTTAATCATATTTTGTATTGATATTTCTAGTTAGCTGTGAATGCTTTTAGTCAAAACAACAGCTGTAGCCTGCAACAACATTAAAGTATGCAGTGGGTTACCTATCAAAGTGGCATATCTACAAATGTCACAACGCAACTGAACATTATTTGCAAAGGCATGATTAACGATTTTAGCTTCACTTTTCAGCAGGGGTCACATTGTTAACAGCAAAGAGCTATGGACCACAGCTCCTGTAGTGCTTCTGTTACAGCTATGGGACGCAGCAGGGTGCACCGGCACACTTGGTGCAGAAAGTGCACCTACAGTTGGGTTTCCTCCTAATGAAATGAGCGCTTGCAGAATTGGGAAATGATTATCCCACATACGGAGTCTTTTTGACGCCTAATTACTTCCCTCAGAGAAATGCTTGCTGTCTCCACAACACAAAACACAGACTGAAGTGGTGTTGGTAATTCCAGTCTCCAGTGTAGCAGCAGAGTGAGGATCAGACTTCAGAAAAGAATCAAATAAGACAAGAGAAGGAGGCAAAGATGCAAACCCTAATGACAGTTGCCTCTGCAGCAGCCCCCCTTGATTTGCATGATTATACACAAACCAGCACTTTGAGTCCAAGAAGATCAGGGGGAAGGTTACCGGAGTCGATAAAGGTGTATTTATGAAAAGAATAGGTTTTAGGTAAATTTAGCCATCTACTTTGTTATGCTGTTGGTGGTGCACTTGACCTGCATCACAGGTAGAGCTTACTGATAGTGGCCAGAATGCTTCCCCGATGGCCTGACAGTTGTAGCAAAGCAATCCAAAACATAACCAAGCGTCCTCCATGTTTTGGAGTCAGTTTAATGCGTTTTTCTTTGACAGCTTATTTCTTGTTTCCGTGAACATGGAGCTGATGGGATGTGCCTTGCAGACCTGTCCTGGAAACTTGACTACAGTCCCATGTAGCCGATAGTAAAACAAAAAATACTTCTATACTACTAGAACAGGAAGCTGCTTGGGGATGATCTTATAGTTTTTGTCTTTTGCGTATTAAGTTGTGATTTTGTTTCTGAGTTCCTTGGAGATCTCTGTTCTTTGTCCACTCTGGTCTATGTAAAGTGTAATGCACACAGTGATACCAAAGTGACACAGTAGTGCGCTTTTGATCCTTTAATAAACTGAATTGTTGATAAAAAATATGGAAAACACCTATGAAAAATATGGTTTAATATTTAGTTTGAAACCTAACTACAATGGGTAGATTCATATTATTTTTAGGAGTAACAACAAATCAGTGGGACTGTCCTGAATATCATTTTACGGGCTCGATAACTTCAGTAGAAGATCATCTCCACAGTCACTTGTTCAGAGGGAATTGTTACCTTTTTTTTTCTCTTTAAAGTGTTATTATTCCAAGATCATTATATGAAGTTCTATGATATGGTTTATGTACTGTAGGGGCTTGGCATCATGTGTATCTGTATCTCGTTCTAAATATAATTTACACATTGGTTTGGATGCTGTGTTGCTTGTGCTGTTGGTACTTTCTCACTTTTTAACACTGTTAGGATGTGTGACCATGACAACGAGAGTTATTTACATGTATGAGCCGCTTGCAGAGTTTTAAAAATGCCCAGCATTTTACTCAGGTTGAGACTGATCCTGTGATGCAGTGACATTAAGGACTCCCTGTCTTTAATGGAGGTCTGTACAGAAACAGCTTAGAGTCAAGCTAAGAAAGAGCAAGAAAGTGGACAGAAAAAAAATAAGTTAAATATCCAGCAGAATAATGTGCTGGATGTGTGGTCAGGGATGAAGAAGCTCACTAAACTTCAAGCAAAAAGGAGATAAAATGAACTGGGCATGTTTTTCAAAAAATTCAGCTCAGGAACCAGACTTGGATCCTATTACTGCCAGATCGTCATCTCCCTCTACATTTGGACACACACACACACACACACACACACACACACACACACACACACACACACACACACACACACACACACACACACACACACACACACACACACACACACACACACACACACACACACACACACACACAACCTCATTTCTCTGTTTCCAGCAGTCACATTAAGAAGAGAGACTGCAGATAAACAAGAACAAGGCTCCAGGCTCAGATGGTGCAGTCCTAGATTCTGGGGGTCTGTGTGGACTGAGCCAAGAGAAAGTTTCAGTGTGTCGAAAGACATCATATTTAGTTCTTGTACATTAAATATCTCCCCCTGCCCTCAACATCTATAGAGCAATTGCCCCAATGTCCAATGCCATGAAAGTCCTGGTGGTCCTGTTAACTGCAGAGAAACAATAGACTATAGATCGGCAAAGCAACGCTGAGTCTGTCTCTAAGAGGAGTAGACCGTAGTGTACATTTAGAAGAAATATAGATCCTTGATGAGCCAGCTGGGACTGCTCTGGACTGTGGAGCTCATGCTGCACAAAAGAGATTGTTGCATAAGTTGCAAAAAATAATGAACAACACTGCACATCCTTCTTCGTTGGTCAGAGATTTCTTTGATTTGCTGCAAAACAAAACACAACAGGTGATCATTCCTGCTAACAGCTACAACTTTGTATGACATTAATGACTTTCCCTTCGGGGGTAATAACATATTATTTATGTATTGACATACAGTATTATTGAAAATTCATTCCCATGGGAATCACTGTAATCTCTGGATTAGTCACGAATATCCTCCTTCTGGTGTCTTTCAAAGCATTTTGTCTCAGAAGACCTGTGCACTCTTACCATTTCTCCTTCTGTAATTTCTCTAACACATATTTGCATCATTTAATTTCCCCTTGGGGATAATAACATACTATTGAGTTGAACAGGTAAATAAAGCTCCCATAATTAACAATGAATGTAATCTTTTTCTGAAGCTTTAATACAATCTATCTTATCCTTATTTGCAACGGTATGTATCAGCTTAGCAGATGTATGCGTTCATGTTGTGAATTTGTGTCCACTTGAGTGCATACAGCTCCGTGTCCTAATCTGATAGAGTAGTACGATTGTAAATACTTTACAAACATAGGTTGATGTGTATGTGGGTGTTCGTGTGGGTATTCAGTCTTGCGCTGCTTATCTGTGTCTATCTTTGATTTTTGTCTTTGTACAAGGGCCAATAATGTGCTAAAAAAAGATTTGGAGGATAAGGAAACCAAGCTGCCACGTCCAGGATTTGTCCCAGATTCTGGTTGGTTAATCAATCCAGTCCATCCAGTGATACATCTATGGAGTCACTCGTAACACACAATGGGATCTTTACCGTCAAATGAAACTTACAAAAGCATCACTTTTATCTTTACCTGGTTCTTTTTGGAGCTATTGCCCATGTATCATTTTTAAATGGACATTAAAAACAAAGAAGACAACCAATCCTTATATAACAGATGGAGAAATTTGATTGCAAGCTACATGCCATATTGCTCAAGGAAATTTGACAATTGTGTGATTTTAAAAAGCTTGAATGTGAGCCTGTTATAAAAGACCCTAAAGCAAATCCTCCCCTGAGGCAAAAATCCATGTATTCACATGCACTTATGTAGCAGTACAGCCCACGGGTCACCCATGGCTCCTACTGTACACTGCACAAATCCAAGCCGATCAGAGGGATGCAGAAGATAATGGGTTCAAACAGTTTTAAGAGCTGAAGGTTCAAAGATAATCTGCATACCCTGGGTGCTTGTGTGCTTCCAACCATCTATTTATCCATTCATCTCCAGTTTGGGTCCCCTTGAATTCTCAGTAATGTGACAATAGGAGTTGGCAGATTGAGGGGCTGTGGGGCTTGATGTAATGCCAGCAGAGCCAGGTGGTGGGAATGTGTTGGAGATTGAACTGCTTGGTCACCAGCTACCTGGCTGACTGTGGCCCTGACAGACGTGGCACCTCTGGCTGAAAGAGCTGTGTGGCAGGTGTCAGGGGTATGGGTGGCAGGTCAAAGCTTGCGTCCATCTCCTTTTCCCCAGGGCAGGGATGATAGCATACATCTATAATAACATTCCAGGCCAGCTGTATCAGAAACTTATCTCAATGTATTTCAATATTGTTATATGATTAACATGTAAAAAAAAAAAAAAATGTTCACATGCCAACCAAGCCATATGGTATTAAAGTAGATGAGCACCTGATTCATCCACCTTAAGCTTTAGTGATCCTATAAATTCAAAGCATAAACAGCACTGTTTGTACCTGCATGTAAGATGATACTTTTGAAAGAGGGGTTGGGAGATAGGAGTTCTATTGCAATTTTGTTTTTTAAATGTACCAACATAACATTAGCAATTCTTTTGAATTCTTATGCAGTGATGCTGTTTTCTTTTACTTTCTTCTTGACTATTTATGAAGATCTTCTTTAAAGGACCTGCTGCTCTGAATGTGGAAATGCCCATTAACGTGACATGAAATTGACCACATATTTTGCTAACAATATTCCTTGTGACATGTAAAAAAAAAACAACCCACCAACTTAAAATGGAGCCTAGTATGTAATGCATTCAGCGCACAATTGTGTTCTGTTTTTAAGTATAATACACACAAAAGTGCAGCGACTGTACTAAGAATCCCATACCATTTCAGATTGTTGTTATCATAGTCTCATATGGCACAAAGCTCTTTTGAAAAATATGGGAATCTGAATGGGTCAGCTTGAAAAGAAAGAGCAAGGAAGCAACTTTTCTCTGCAGCCAATAGGTTTTTATTCAAGGACTCTCCATTTGTGGCAGAACGCCATCTCTTTCCTCTTTCTCTCTGCTCTCGGTTATGTGTGCAGTGTGAAATCTAGGCATGTCACTGGGGAGCTGTAGACCTTTACCTTCTCTAGTCTGGTTGTGTTAAAGGTCAGATATGAGAGGGTCAGATACACTGGTTTCAGATGTCAACACTCCCCGCCTCCTTCAGCTTGGATTAAGAGGCAAGGAGCAGACAATGGCTGCCAGGAAATCAGCCTGTCAGTAATAGTCTGTTCCTCTGTCAGGGGTGGAGTGTGTGTGTATGTGTGTGTGTGTATGTGTGTATAAGAAACAGAAAAGAGAAAGACAGAGAAATGTGGTCTGCGCATGTATGCTCAACATCAATATCCCACTGATCCTCTTCTCACTGCTGTGAGTCGCTATACACACCTCTGCTTGCTCGATGTGTTCGTAGCAAGAGAGACAGAGCGTGTGTAAGTGTGAATTTTTGTTTGTGTAGGTGTGACGTCCAGGTTTGAGTTTGAGTCTTATGCTTGCGGTGAGAGATTTCTGTGTTGACAGGGATTGCTGTTTATTTTGGCAATATGTTTTCAGGAGCATTGGGACACCAACTGTGGGTGTGTGTGTATGTGTATCTCTATGTGTATGTGTGTGTGCTCAGTTGCACATCTGAACTTCTGTCATGCACAGAAGACAGCAGTATGTAATCAAGTATAATCAGGTGATGTGAATGTGTAGGTATCAACGTGTAGGTCCGTTTGTGTGTCTGTGTGTGTCATTCTTGAAAATCTCAGCAGGAATCAGATTTAATTATGCCCTCCCACACACACAACTACAGACTCCTCAAACAGCTGTGCACAAACATTCCTACCAGCCTGCTCCTGTAATTCTGTTATCTTAGTGATCACTTAATTGTTTATTTTTTTGTTGTTTTCAGTAAGTGTAAGGTAGCACCCTCCAGCTAACTGCATCTGTGAGACAGTAAAACCAGTGAGGGGGCAAATGCAAAACTGTCAGTGGCACTGCAGGGAGCTCCTGCCACGCAAGTTCCCAAACACTACACATATGGTGTTAAAAATCCATCCACCGACATCAAATCTCTAATCATAAAAGCCTTGAAAATATGCTCATCAAGAGTAATAAACCAGCAGTTTTCTATAAAACTTTTTAGCATCATTGGACCAGCTCTGCAGTAAATGTTTAACCTTTTTGACTGTGGATTTGAATCTATGTGAATGACACAGAATCAACCAAACATTCAACCGGCCACTGAACCCATTGCTTTGCAGTCCACTCCTCTATTTTTGCCCCAAATATTCAAAAGTGTCAATGCCATAAATGCTTATTGTGATACCTAAAGAAAAATATGTTTAGTTATTCTTAGCATGACCTTTTTTGGCCTTAAAATGATCAAATATTCTATGGGTACTCTGGCCTCCTACGGTTCAAAAACATGCATCTTGGGTTAAATGGTTATACCCACTTGTCTGTAGGAGTGAGTGTGTGGATGGATGGTTGTTTTTCTCTCTGTAGCTCTGTGATGACCTGGTGACCTGTCCAAAGGGGCATGTCTTTTCCGATGATAGCTGATATACGCTCCGGCCCCCCTTGATCCAGAATAGGATAAAGCAGGTATGGGAAACTGGTGGATAGATGGATAGCTGAAAGTGAAAATGAATCTTGATTGCAAAAGGTGAACAATGAGTATGTTTCAAAAACTGCAGATAATTGACAAAATTACCCTCAAATTGTGACTATGTCTCATCTAGTGTGGGTATAAAGTGGAATTTCACTGTTGAACTTCCAGGTTACTGTAAATTTGAAGTTTGAATTCTTTAAATGTGATGAAAAAAATATATACGTTTTTCTACCTCGAGTTCATATATTTTGGTGTCAGAAGTGTTTAACAACTCAAAAGACTCAAACATAACACAACCATGGCACTTTGTTCAGGGCTGAAAATATGCTTTTCAGTGAGTCATTGAGATCTGCCGAATGCTATTACATCACATAGCTAGGTCAGAGTAGAAATACCCAGCCTCCCCACCTTCATCTCCACCTACTACTTCGAATTATGCTGCTTTCTCTGTACTTCAAACTTGAACAGTTGAAACTCTTTCAACAGTAAAATGTGCCAGTCAGTTATTTTTCTACCAGTTTGCTGTGCTTGTGTGAGCTGTCAGGCTAGGTACTGAATTTACTGTCACACTTAATCGCATCCGCGTCAAATCCGGAAGTCCATTGTTCCTATGGAAACTGTAATCTCTGAATTAGTCACAAAACTCCTCCTTCTGGTATAAGAAGGTTGAATACAGTATATAAATCGAATGTGCAGAACAATTTTTACATGTTTACTGGATTTCGAGGTGAATGTACACGCTGTACACTCGTCCACTGCTAGCTAGGACAGCGTGAATACCCAGAGGGTCCTTTTGAAAAAGTTGCGTGAATATGCAATGAAATTGTTTAGGCTACAAGGAAAGGCTGTTAGTTAGAAAACAGCATTTTATTCCCCATGAAATGTATTTCCCATGTCACCGTTGAGTTAAAACATCTGTACAGAACTATACTTCCTTGGATTGAAAACTAGGTGTCATGTGCCATATTTATCTGGATGGACTGGTTGTGGAAAGGAGGTGTAAGGACCGGGACACACCAACCCGAAGGCCGACCGTCGGCACGAAAGCAGTCGGACTGAAAGTCGTCTCCCGTCTCCCCGAGTAGGTAAAAAAAATACTCCTGAACACACCAACTCAACGCTGACTGGAGCGTACGCTCTGTGTGTGCGCGAGGCATAATACTTCCCCATAACTGTAGGCGGCGCCAATTTGTGATGTCGCCCAAAAAGAAAAAGGAAAGAAGAACAGAAATTACAGATCACTCTAGTCTAGAGTTCTAAACGGAACCCGCTGACATCAGTCAGTGTTATCATTTCTGATAGAAGTCAAGAAGGATCAAAAATACAATGGCTAATAATGAAATTATAATACAATCAAACACAATCCAAATCCAAACCAATGCCATGATAGAGTGCAGTTTAGTGTTTGTGCCATTGCTGTTTGTCTAGTATGTTTACCATTGTCATGGCTGGTTAAGTCTGATTTGCTAGTCAAGGGCTAGCACTCCACCAATCAGACTGGTCATAGAGGCCGACGGCTAGTGGCTGATTCTACATGTCGATTCGGCCAAAATGAATGCTGACACCAACGAATGACTGCACGGGACACACCAACCTGACTCGATCACCGACCTCGTCTGACTGCCTGACGACGTCGGACAGCCGATAATCGTGTTGGTGTGTCCCGGCCTTAATACATACAACATGAATTATCTGATATTCCATAACATGCATGCTCTCTGATGTGGAATGACATTCTTCAAGAGGGAGTTGCTTCGTTAATGAGGGCCTAGATGCTTTTACCACTTTCTCTTATGTAATTTCTCAATTTCTTTAACACAACTATGCATGCACCAGATAATTTATTCAGCCTCACTTATACAAACCAACCTCATCTGAGTAAAACGGCTTAGAATTATGGCTAAATATGAACAGTATGAAGTCTGGTGTTTGAGACTGAGACTCACTGATGTCTCTCTTTGATGAAACATAACCGTGACCTGTAACTAAACATGAGTAATCACTACTTTCTTTAATTGCCACACTTGTCACATGACACAGTGTTAAGCTATTGATGCAACTGTATCATCGCTCAACACTTTCTCTTTGTCAAAGCCAAGCTATCTATAGATAAGAGAGTCTGAATCCTTTAAACAGTTTGAAAATTAATATATGCAAATTTGATTAAAAGGATTTGAAAACAAGTACTTCAATAAAATGGGTTGTGTATGACAAGAGTGAAGATAAATAACCCGAATATATTTTAGGTCAGGGCACTGATTCCAAATCGTCTATTATGTGAGAGAATTACACAAAGCACAGTCAGTCATGAGACAACTCAGACTGGCGTTTGGAAATGTTTGCACAGACTGAATGATGCCACAGACAGCATCTGCAGCGGTGGTAGCTCGAACTTTTGAAGTATGATGCATACAATTGTGAGAGTGAGGGCGATCCAATGGCATGCACCCGCTATTAAATTTTAAATAATCCCTAAAACAGAAGCTTCTGGTGGACTATGTGGAAACAAATTAACTTCATGTAATGTTGATGTGTAACTAATTTAAAATATTCTGGTACTGCACTTAAACTATGCAAAGTCACTACATATTTATTCCACCGCTTACGAACTGTTAATTAAAGCTGCGATATAAGCTTGGTAGACTATTCAACAAACAAGCTTTCACTATTGGCCCACATGAGTGGGGGTCCAGGGTAGGTTTATGCGACCTAACTTGTTGAAGCATTTCCATTACCAGAAATGGCTCCGCAACACATTTTTTCTGAACCATAGCCGTGCCATGGGTTTTGTATCCAGAGTGATCCTTAAAATCTCTTGACCCAGTAGCTGACTGTGTATGCGCTGGGCAGGAGATGACACAATTCAACGTCTCGGCGTCCTCACTCAAAAATATTACCTTACATGCAGGCATATCTGGTGCTGTTTATGCTTTGACTTTCTGGGATCACTGCATGATTAGTTTCAATGTCCTCTTCCAGCCTGAGTCCCCTATTCTTGTTGCCACATTTGCAGTCTATGCAAACAGGAAACGGAAACTCAACAACTATCAACTCTTTTTTTTCCTTCTTGTTTAGTGATGATAAATATCGAAAGTGGTGCAGGTGGTATGGAAGGGTGGTTGGATATCTCCCTGTGTCAGACAGATGACAGAAGTTGCCGATATGAATGTCGTCCGTCTGAATGCTTCCAAAATATTAACTTTGTTAAACAGAGAAAGTTTTAGCTTCTCGTCTTTGGCTACCTATAAAACCCAAAATAGAATTTAAAATATGTGTCCTCACATATAAAATTCTTAATGACTAAGCTCCATTATATCTTGAAGAACTCAGAGTGCCATATTTTCCAAGCAGAGGCCTTTGCTCTCAGACACAGATACTTGTGGTTCCTAGAGTTTCTAAAAGTAGAGTGGGAAGTGGAGCCTTCCATTATCAGGCCCTTTCCTCTGGAACCAGCTCTTGGTTTGTGTTTGGGATGCAGATGCCTTTTTACCTTTAAGATTATGCTTTAGACCTTCCTTTTTGATTACCCTTATAGTTATGGATGGCTCAGGATCTCTGAAACATCCGTCAGTCATGCTGGTATAGCCCTAAACTGCTGGGGGATCTCCCATGATACACTTCTCCTCACTCTGTTCACTTCCACTCCAACTGACATCATTGTTGGGTTCCTTTTCCCCACCAAGTGTTCCTGATCTGTTGTTGTTAATATTTTCTCGTTTTTCATGTCCTTTCAACCCCCAACTGGTCAAGGCAGTGGACCACCCTTCCTGAGTCTGGTTCTGTCAGAGGTTTCTTCCTCTTAAAGGAGTTTTTCCTTTCCACAGTCACCTGCTGCTTGCTCAGGACGGGGTATTGTATCGAAGAAAAGTTTTGATGCAATCTGTTGGTTGGAAGGAATAATTATCATCCATTATTTCATTGACTTTGTATTATTTGTGCTACTTTGGAATTAATTTAAATTTATTGTTGAAGCCTTGAGACGATATTGTCATGATTTGGCTAGGGCTGCAACGATTCGTCGACGTTGTCGACAAAAATCGATAATCAAAATTGTCGACAATGAATTCCATTGTCGACAATTGTCGCCAGACGTGTTTTTCCAACGGAGTGAGGCATCTCACTTCAATACGTTCTCTGCCGAGAGTCGCGCATGCGCCATAGCGTCTCTGCCGAGCGGTAGCGGGTAAACAGAATGACGGCGTCCCGTCCTGTAGAGCCGCTGCATGTAACAAAACTTCTAAAGTTTTGGAGCCTTTTAGCCTCGATACGGTAAATAAAAAGATTACTTGCAAGATTTGCAAAGCAGACCTTGCTTATCACGGGAGCACGTTGGTAATGCACAAGCATTTGAACTTCAAATGCTTGAGAAAGCACGTCGGGTCTGAGTGACGGGTTTCAACAACACCAGTTCAACCCAGATCATGTCCTCCCATCCAGAACCAATTTCACCCACTTGATACAGAAAAAATATGAGACGTTTTATTTTATTTTTTATATAACACATTTGCCTGTCCTTAAAAAAATGAAAAATAATGGATAGATGTTTATTCATTCATGGATTTATGTCTGACTGATCACTGCCTGTCCTTGGTTTTAAATAGGACATTTTATTAATTTTTGAACAGGGGCAAAGTTGAATAAAATATCTACAGGACTGTCTCAGAAAATTAGAATATTGTGTTCTTTATTTCTTTATGTTCTGTAATGCAATTAAAAAAACAAAAATATCATACATTCTGGATTCATTACAATCAACTGAAATATTGCAAACCTTTCATTATTTTAATATTGCTGATTATGGCTTACAGCTTAAGATTTCCAGAATATTCTAATTTTTTGAGATAGGATATTTGAGTTTTCTTAAGCTGTAAGCCATGATCAGCAATATTAAAATAATAAAAGGCTTGCAACATTTCAGTTGATTTGTAATGAATCCAGAATGTATGACATTTTTGCATTATAGAAAATAAAGGACTTTATCACAATATTCAAATATTCTGAGACAGTCCTGTATTTTTCATTGAAGTACCCATCTTTCTTGTGTTTATTATCATTTGCCACATAATTAAAGTGACATACTAAATTTAAAGGGGACATATTATGAAAAACACGTTTTTTCTTGTTTTAACATATATAAAGTGGTCTCCCCTCAGCCTGCCAGCACAGGGGAGACAAAATACCATGAAATTCTGCAAGGTGTCTGACCCCCGCCGGACAGAGTCCCCCTAGTGTCACGTGACCTTTTTTTGAGCCATTCTGAATCTGCGCCTATGGTGACGTCACCATAGGCGCTCATTTCCATAGGTTCAGCCTCCGCTGCTGAAACCACGCCCACAACCAGCTCTCTGGCTCTGCCTGGAGCGGTGCTTCCTTCAGCCAGTCGGCGCCGCGGCGGAGCGGATCCAGGTTAAATCATCCAGGTTCCCGGGTGGTTTGGGAGCTGGGTCCTCGGGGGTCTGTCCCAGGTCGGACCAGCTTCAACCTCACCGATTTTCAGGCAAATCTGTCGGTTTGATCCCCGGTAACGGGCGATGCGCCGCGGATGCGCTCCGGAGCCGATCTGTGCGCCCGCCGTGGCGTTGCGGCGCCCGCCGCACAGCATCGGCCGGGCAGATCCGGCTGAAATTCCGCTGGTCGGCCCCCGGGAGTCCCTGCTACCAGTCCAGGCCGGTTCCTGCGGTCCCGGCCGGTCGGAACCGGCCAGATTCCCCGGTTAAAGCCGCGGTGAAGCGCGCTGCTCCAGCAGCGCTGCTCCCGGGCGCCCGGCGTGGCTCCGGGGCCAGCGTTCAGCATCCGCCGGGCAGATCCGGCTTAAATAGTGCATAAATGTTATTTATATACAACTCATATTTTATTTTTTTAACAATAAAGTTTCCATTTGTGAAAATTCAGTGTTGTGATAATTTACAGGCTCGGGCTGCTCTGGCGGAGCGAGGTTTATGCTCCTCCCCTGCTACACGTCATTCAGGGAGCCAATCAGCACAGACCCTCATTATCATAACCCCCCCCTTCCCTAAAAATGAGGCGCAGAAAAAGAGGTTAGAAGCGGTAAAACAAGTGACAGGGCCCACAGGCTGGATTTATGATTTATGTAGAAAAAACAAGCTTTAGATTGTTTTTAAGACATTCAAGGCCTGTTTAAAATATACATTAAATGCCATAATAGGTCACCTTTAAGAAAAAATTACTAATTATCCGATTAGTCGACTAATCGTTTCAATAGTCGGTGACTAGTCGACTATTAAAATAGTCGTTAGTTGCAGCCCTAGATTTGGCGCTATATCAATGAAGCAGAATTGAATTGAAAACGGGAATGACACTGAAATCAGGAAAACGATGGCTGCCCATGCCTACTATAACATTTCTTGGCCAATTTCTAGCACAACACGGTACACAGTCATTTCTGAAAAAATTGTTGACTTGCTTTGCAAAAGAGATTTTCACAGCAAATTGCATGTGATTAATAGATAATTGACAAAGAAAAAAAAGTTGCTTGACATTTATAATGACACTGGCCAAGAGAGCTGCAACATATTTTGTTATATGTGGTTCCGTATGGAGAAACAGCTGGTCTGCATGTCCTTCAGCTCCCATGAGCAGTGTGAATGTGGAATCGGAAATGCAGGAGACGGGTGACAAGAGCAGCCAGCCAGCGGAAGATGTGGAAGCCACAGGTTCAGGAATATGCAGTTTAGTTCAAAAGTGTGAATGGTGAAAGGTCTGTTTTAATGGTCAGCATTTCTCTCCCCCACTACATTGCAAACTAACAAATACACAAGATTTGTGTTCTTGCCATAGTTCAGAAAATGTGATGGTTCAGGGATACAGTCATGTTTCCGTGTCCACATCAATGTTTGCTGAGAGAAAAGACAAAGTGAAAATCTAACACATATAGTTGTAATCTTTCACTTTTGAATAATGCTGAATAACTTTGCATAACTGCACCACTGAATAGCACGACACATGCCCTGACTGTGACTGAACACTAATTCATCAAATAGACTGGCAATCACTGTTAAATTAATGTACGCGGTTGTATCAATATGGGAGAAGCAAAACACCTCTTAGGATCTATCAAGCCAAAATGCAGCGATTGCATATTCTGGACATTGGTGGGTTTAGCCTCAAAAGATTTATGTCCGTTCACCCTATCACTGTAGAGCAATCATGAACATAATTGAAACACGCAGTCTGAATCATTGTTTGCTTCTTGTTGCACCTGCTACAATAGCTGGGACACATTTTCATCACAGCTCTTGAACATTTGTGTGGTTTTGTTTTGGGGAAAGACAATTGTTTTGTTTTTTTAGCCACTTTGTCATGTGTTTGGGGTTCAAACCTTGCCAGCACCTATGTATGCATGGGTGAAATGCATTAAATGTTAAAACTCTGGATGACAAGCTGTTATGGAAATATGAGAAGAAGGGAAGAGATGGAAATAGAGGGATGTGATAAAGGTATGTAGAGGAGGGGAAAATAAGTTGTGGGGAGAAAAATCCCAAGTGACAAAGCAGCCTGTTCATTAGTGGTTTAAAAACATGTGTGTTAGTGTGTGTGGATGTATCAGTGTGCACACTGCTATTGTGTCTGTAGACTGAGCAGTGGGGTACTACTGAGAAGAAAACGTTTCACAGACTGAAGTGAAGCCAGAATCTGAACAAGTTTCCTCTAATTATTTTATGTATCACTTCCTTTTTAACCCCAGTATGATGCATCCCTTAGCTTTCAGATCTGCTTCACTGCCACGCAGCTTTAATGTTAGACGCACAGCTTTTGTACTTCCACTCACTCCGCCACATCACTGGCCTGATAATTAGACCATTTCTCGATTTAAGTGAGAAATGATTAAGTGTTTTCAGTTCAGGAGTGAAACTGTAGCCTGAAAAAAGCTGACTCAAGTATAACCTGGCAGCCATTTGCTTTCTTTCTTTTTTTTTGCCCCACCACCAATGCTCAAAATGTCGACCTCTTTGCTTATACTTAATATTGCATGTCTTTTTCTCCCTGGTGTTTTGTGCTGTATTTGCTGAAGCTTCTTCTTCTATTTTTTTGTTTTCAATATTTCTAAGCCAGCGATTGTTTCATCCATCCCCAGGCAGATTTCCTCTGCAGGCTTCGAGTAGGACATCCAATGGAAAAACTCTTATTTATTCATAAGGCAGACATACTCACCTCAGATTGTTCCAAATTGCATTCGTGTTCTTGGGTGTGCGTTCTTTGGTGTTGTGCTGAAGATTGAATTAGACTCAAGGTAGGGAATCGCCATCAGAGACACACCGGGGATGACTGTGTGTCTCTGTGAGTGTGTATGTGTGTCCTTGATAGTGAGAGGGAGGGATGTGTTCCATTAGAGGAAACCAGTTTTCTGTGATCACAGCTCTGATAAGGATTGTGGGAAACCACAGTCACAACAAGCCACCCTGGAATATCAACTACACACACACACACACAAACACACACACACACACACACACACACACTCTTTCTCTCTCTCTCTCTCTCTCTTCCTGCTTGACTTTCTTCCCGACATACACACATGCTCAGTTATGAAAACATTAAGACACATTGACACCTGTGACAAGAATATATATCCATTTTTAACACTGAACAGAAACTGATTTACAAGTCTAAAGTAAGTTTCCTTTTACACATCACACACATATGAAAAAAAAACTGTGGGCTTGTATTTTGCAGGTTTGCAACAAAGCCAAGCGTTGCAATTGATTTCACTCATCATAGGGTCTTCGTAGTCACGGACATATTTTCCGACTGGTACTTGATATACTCAAAATAAATACAACATTTCCTTATGTGAACTCCAACACTTTCAGCTGTCCTGAAAGTTTTAGCACAGTTGTGATTTCTGGGTTGTTTTTTTCTTTTCTTATTTTTTATTCCGCATCAGTCGATTGCTTCCTGAGACGTGTTTGAACAGAGCTGCAGGAGAGACAAATGTCACAAACCAAAAAAAGTAACAACTCACAAACTACTTCACTTCGATTCTCAGCGCAAACAATTAATTAAGTGAATTTTAGAAAACAACTATTTTCTGAGCTCTTATTGGAATGATGTGACTCTGGAGAGAGTTCACGCCAGGAATAAGAGCAACATATCGTACCTTCCTGTACATGGTTTATTCAAATTCCATCCTCTAGTTTATTTGTCTATTTAAGAGATAAGTTGTGCCAATCAGTCCACAACTGACAAGCTTGCTGCTGCTTAAAAGGCCTCACTACCACCGTATCTTTACACTCAATCACCCTACACAAAATCACCCTAAAAGGTGATTTATGCTTCTGTGAGTCGAAGCAATGTCATATGGCCACAGCTGAGAACCAACATTGTAAACTCACCGTAGTCTGGCATGCATTTCCCCAGAAATGTAACTATGCATTGAGTCAACTAGGAGCACCACAAATGTGATTGTCCCACTTAGTAGTATTGTGTTTCCTTTCAGATTGCTGTAATTACAGAAGACTTGCACGCTAAACATTCATCAGCTCCAACAATCACAGCAATCCCTGCAGACTGCTACAGAGAGCCATGATTCACGCTTAAAAATTTGACAACTTTATCATGTGTTATATTGAATTGTCCACAATGGATAGGTTATTAAAATGTTTCCAACTTGTTGTATGTCCTCAGGAAGAAATGGTCGAGGTCGACTTTCACTTATGTTCAGGAGCTTATTAAGATCCTTCGCACCATAAGAGCTGCAGTAAATAGACCTTCATTTTACCACACTTCCACACTTCAAACAAACATTTACAAACACGTTGTTCATTGATAAATTATCTTTTTCTTCTCTAACTGAGGCACTATTACTACTACTACTACTACTACTACTACTACTACTACTACTACTACTACTACTACTACTACCACTACTACCATTTAGCAGACACTTTTATCCAAAGGGACTTACATCTGAGACACACACACACCATGGAGCAATTAGGGTTAAGGCCTTGCTCAGGGGCCTAAGGTGGTTCATCTTGGTTGCCATTCCGGGGCTTGAACCTGGAACCTGGTCCTCCAGACACAAGCCCATCTCTGTAGCCACTAGACTACCACCCCCACCATTATAACAAAAATCTGTTACAAATCTCTCTCCATCTTCTTAGCGAAAGCACATACACGCATGCAGCAGCTGCAGCAGCAAAAAAAACAAAACGAAACAAAACGCAAGCTGCAATAGAGGATATCCAGCCTGAAAATTGAGGATAAAATACATTTTCAAAATAAAGTTTCATCCTTTAAATTAAAGACAGGTGCTTAAAATAATTTAAATCATAAATATTTGTACAAAAGAAGTAACCAAGGAAATGACCAAATTGGGACAATTGGTCCTTTACACTTGTAAGGATTTTTGTTGGATGTTTCTTTAAAAAAAAACAAAAAAAAAACAGACTGGGGTTGCAAAGGCCTTTACAATGACAGTACAGGAGCTTCTCCCTTACACTGTGTAGAAAACTACATATCCCTCAGACTCACAGAATAATTCAACATTTTGCCAACACCGAAGGGTTCACTCATTGTGACAATCTGATTATCAGAACTCTATAGTCCTCGTGGCTTCATAGTGAGATTCGGCTCGTCTTGTTATGTTGCCTGTATTTTCAGTGAATGAGAGTTAGGATTTGGACACGACTGCACATCCTCAAACAGCACAGCGACAGGTAGTGAAAACATTTGGCAGATGAGGACCTGATGTTTTCCTTGGGACTGATGGATCAAAAAAGAAGAGTTAATATTGGTTGTTCTTGATAAACTGCATGCAAATGCAAACAAATCACCAGATACATGAGCAACATTTTGAAAATCTCTCAGTAAATACATGCCAGAAGATCAATCAGAAACCTCTGAACATGTACTTTTAAGTATCTAAATAAATGCTTAAATGTATGTACCGTATAATAGACTGACGTAAAGTAGGTTTTCTTTAATTTTCCTCTCCTGTCTGTTTGCCTGTTTCTCAAACTTGCCAGCCCAGCTGTTGATCCGGCTGGCCCAGCAGCTCCAGTTTTCCATTATCATGACTGATGGGGAAACGTGTAAAGAAGTCAATAGCTCATGCTGATCTGTTGGCAATAAGTTGCACTGGGAGATTTGGTCTATATGTGTGCGCCAATCCCCACATCTGCCAGAGATACTGGCAGCATAAAGAGGCTCCTGCTGAGTGGGATTTGCTATGACAGCATAGATCGTAGTTAAACGTTTAGTCACTAACCTGCCTGCTCCCATATGATTCGGTTCAGAAATGGTATCCTGGATCAAGACAAAAGAACCTCACTTTTCATCCATACTCACACACATAAGAACAGTTAAATGGTGCTGTATCCTGCTTTTATTTGACTGTTTCTTCAGACTATGATGCATTTGATTTGAGCTTTTGCATCCACGTTTGTGAATTTGCATCTGCGTGTTTGTGTGTGTATGTGTGTGTTGCAACTGGAGTCCATCTGTTGTTGTGGATGCTGATATGGCAGCTGCATCTGCAGGGAGCTGACTTGCACTTTACAGAAAGTATGCACAGGCACGTGCACACACGCACACACAAACACACACACACACACACACACACACTTGCTTGCTTGAGGTTGTCCATCGTGTCCGATGATGACGGTCCTTCTCTATTATTTGTGAGTCCTCATGTGACTGCGTAGTCCAATCTGTGCTTTACACGTTCTGCCACAGACTGGGCAGACGTGAGCACTGACTGGGGGTGTGGTTGTGGGTCTGGCTTCATGTCTTCTCTGGCGCTTCTTGGTCCGTCGATCACCTCTGTCCTCCTCAAGCTTATGCACTCCTTGATGGAGGAGCTGCCGCCAGATGGAGCGTTGAGCGGCAGTGTCCTCCAGCTGGGTCGGGTTCAGGCCGCACTTCTTTATGGCAGTCTTTAACTGGTCTTTGTATCGCTTTTTTGGGCCTCCTGCCAAACGACGTCCATGCACACACACACACACACACACACACTGGACAACTAACACTTCATTTGACACTGTAATTACAGTCTGTGATCATAGATCCATTCATTAGTCGTCTTCTTCAGGGTGTCACCTGACCTCCAATGATATCAGCAAAGGACAGAAGGAGAAAGAGGAATAAGGGACAAATGCAAGAGGGAAAAGATAAGCTGGAAAGGAGGGATGCATAAAAAACTGAAGGTGAAAAATAATATGTTTCAACAAAATACAGTATAAAAGAAGGGAAGAGAGTTATACATAGATTGGTTTGACACATGGTTATTTACCTGGAGATGCATTTTGTTGGCTGTATATATATACATATATATATATATATATATATATATATATATATATATATATATATATATATATATATATATATATATATATATATATATATATATATATATGTGTGTGTGTGAGTGTGTCAATGCAGTTTGTACTTTACTTCACTCTCAGGTGTTGAACTGGCCAGCTGCATTATTATGATGAGTTATGCAGCATAACTGATGCGCTGCTATCAGCTGCTGGTTGTAAATGCATCAAATACAGGATGCACGCAGATAACACTGAATCCTGGCAGCCTGTAAGAAAAGAACATGCATAAGTCATGTGCACCAAACTGCAAGGGGAACGGATAAGGACTGGAGGAGTTATTTGATGAGATAAAGGAAAAGGTTAGGAAGGGCCAATATGAGATTTGTAAAGAAAGCCGAAAGGAAAAAACAACAATGTCCTCAAGGGTCTGTAATGAAATGGAGTCAATGCTTTTGTGTTTGCTTCAAACAAGACAGTAGCTTTAGTAAGCTGCTCTTAGGTCCTTAACACTTTATAAGCAATCATGGCTAGTTTAAAAAACCCAAACAGAAAAAAAAAAACAAAAAAACAAACAAAAGTTCTAAATAATAAACTAGGTCTTCATAGGTCAAAAACTTCGCTGTTCTGCCGGCTTCTGAGTCATTCGAGCCCAAGCTGTGGGCTGACTACATTAATCCGACTAAGTCTCACACTTTCTCTGCAAAAGACAAAGAAAAAGAAGACTTTTTGGACAACTATATAATAATCACTAGTGCTGCTACTTATGACAAATCTTCTAACAACTAATCTTTCAACTAATTTTTCTATTAGTCAACTAATCTAAACAACTAATTTCCAAAATCACCCAACTGCTGGATGCGTCCCACTGAAACTCATTAGGCGGATTTGACATACCGGTAACCTGAGTGTTTCAAGCCTTTGCCGTCCACGGCTGTGGCGGGAACAATCATTACGTTTAGCATGCAGAACATCAACTTATTCGGTAAATATCTCTGTCTCAAGAGCATTATAACATGCAAGATTTTGTAAATGCGCCTGCATCAGGCCATCCAACACCATTTACTAAAACATTATATGGAGGTAGTCATCGCACTTCACTAAATTTATTAAAAAATATCACAAGCCGGGGTGACGGTTAAATTATAATCATACTTAGGTTGTCCTTTGCTGTTCGGAAGCATCTTCAACCAGCATCCTTTTCAGGTGCTCATGCATCACGGTTGTGCTCCCGTGACAAGCCAATGAAGTCTTACAAAGTGTACAAACCATTCTATCACCAGCTGCTCTAAAATATTCCCAAACTTTCTATAATTTCTGTCTTTTTCTAGAAGTCACCGTATTCGATTGAGACTCACCGCCCGTTTCCATTTTTTGTTTATTAATGTTTATTAAAACATGAGGATGCTCAGAACCGACAGTAAAAGAAGCTCAATACAGCGCAGGGAAGAGAGAGGGTAGCCAACTTAACCAGTAGGGTGCGTGCAGCAAAACTACTGGTGTGAAGAAGAATTACCTGAGTGCAGATCAGCCGTTTGAGACCAGAGACAAAAATGAATTAAAGGCGGTCAACACATCAACAAAAAAAAAAAGGTCATCCACGAATTTTGATTACTTGTTGTTAATCACATGTTCACATGTTTTTGATCAAATTCAAAATCTCTTTACATATTATACCTTAACATTTTTCTTGTTTTTTTTTTTTTTTACAAAAAAAAAAAAGACTCCAAGGAGTTGATTTTGACCAGATAAATCTGGCAAGTAATTTTTTTTTTTTCTTACATTATCGTCCATTTTTATCTGTACAATTACAGAAGATGCTGCTCCTGATAAAGTCCAGTTCTAATGTAGGAAAACTTACTGAAAACACAGATTTTTTTCTGCTGATCCAGCAGGCAATCCACCTTTCAGCATCATAATTCACTGCCTCAGTGGTTACCTGTATCTGTTATCATATTTCATGGTTTAACACACCTCATCATCTGCTTCCAACACACTGCTCAACACTTATTTATCAGGCTTGTAGATATTAAATTTAACATGGGTACAGGGTTAGTATTGCAAAACAAAAACATGTCATATGCCACACATATTGAGGACTACTGCTGGAAGTATTTTTAAATCGTGGTCTGTATTCCTGTGTGTTTCAGCATGAGCCTGATACCCATGGACCTACAGGGACCACCCAAGCAGATGCTTCATTTACAGATTTATGCATGTAGGGCAGAGAAATAGGTCTGAACCGGGAGAGATTATTGCAGAATGAAACCAGAGAGGATTGATGCTATCAGATGTGTTGTTATCTGTGTGCTGTTGTTCTATGAGAGGAGAAGAAAAGTGGAAAAGAAAAAAAAGAAAATAGGCAGGAAAAGAAGATGTACCCTCTTACTGTCGCATGCTGTTTATTTTCTTTATGTATTCATGAACTGAGGCAGTTTTCCGAAGGCAGCTTGGACACAAATCATTACCTTCTGCTTTAACCTCACTCGCTCTCTAAAATAAACCAAAAAAACTGAAGCGTTCACTCAGCTAACACAGTTGATCTTCTCCATTTTCCTTTAACCAGACAGTCCTCCAGTCAGTGCGGTTACATACACATCTAAAATCGAGCTATTGGCAATAATCAAGCTAAGGATTCAACTGGAGTTTCCAAAAAATCGGAGTAAACATGCACGGGATGAGAATCGAATTATTGAGTGATGTGCGTTTGACCTCGCAATGCTAGGTGGCGCTACACGCCCTTTCGTGTTGGCATTCTTCTGGGTAGTTAGAACAATTACTAAACAAATGTGGCAGATTTGAAGCAGGTGTATCAAAATTGTTGCCAATTCTGTGCAGAAGAGCTTAAATACTTCATATGAACCACTTTCCTCAGAAACTTCCTCAACTTTCCATGGGGTTGAAGCCAGAACTGAGTTTGGCATCCCAAGACCTTACATTTATTCTTCTTTATCCGGCCTTTGGCAGGACAACTTATGTTATTAACACCGTATTTTTTTCATGACCCACTATTGATTGAATCATTTATCAGTCAGAGATGGCAATCCATTCTGCAGCAAACAGCAAAACAAGGCAAAACCTTGATACTTCCACCACCATGCTTCATGACAGGATAAGGTTCTGCTGGAATATTGTGTTTTCTGTTCTCCAAATATTGGGTTGTTTTGATTGCTGTTCGGGAATCTCCTTCTGTCTATTACCATTAAAGGATTTGAGCGAGCCCTTCAGTTTAAAGGCTTGTTACCTAAGCTTCTTCCTAGTGGAATAATGCTTTCCTCACTCTGGACTGGTGAAGTCAAAACACTTTACAGGTCTACTGAGATCTGCTCATTTGTATCCTCATACATTTCAAACGTGTGAGAAGACCTGGACAGGTCCCTGTTCGTTTATTATAGTTAATGAAAGCTCCTACACACATGGACTGTGGTCACATTGACTGAAAACTCCTGACTCGTTTTTTGTTTTTTGTTTCAAAATAACTGCTAAGCACACTTTTGCCAGTGACAGAAAAACATAAATAAATAGAGAAGGTTTTGACTCCAGAGCTTGCTCAAACAATGTGAGCAAAGTTTTGTGCTCATATATATTTTGTGTACATGGTGCGTTACACCCTCTTGTTCACTTATCTATTGAAGCAGCAAACCATGCTCATTACTGCCATGCTAACAGATGCATACCTGCCAAGCTTGCTGCTGTTTAAAAATACATGAAAGCTTCGTCCAATCGTTTGATCTTGATTTGCGACCTCTCACACCATCTACGATTCTCAGACTGTTTAGGACTTGTTTGAAAATCTAGTTATATTATAACTTACATTCAAATGTAAAATAGAAATTAAAAACTAACAATTCTAAAGGGCTTATAAAGTGACAAGCAGCACTGTGCAATATCCTCCAGATTTGAACAGTCAAGACAAGAAAAATCAGAAAAATCTGCATTTCCTTTGAAGATTTAGGGTTGAGCTGCTGAATGAGAGCTGAAACTTTGTTGAAAAAAGAGCTGAATTGATGTAAATAGAGAAATCTGGTAAAGTTGGGAGAACATGATAAAATGTGGCTCAGACACTTTTATTTTGAGCTGGTACTAAGGGTTGTTCTGGTTCTGTTTGGGGTGGTTTTAGATCTGGTAGTTCTGGTTGTGTTCAAGGTTGTCCTGGTTGTAGCTCCTCCCGGTAGAAAGTATGAGACCCGAGCTCGTTTTAGAAAACAGGGTTTATTCCCGGTCACCGACCGACCCGTGAGAACTAAAGAAAATAAAAATGCAATCATGTAAATACACGTGCAAAAGCTTGTAGCTTAACATAATAACACAGACACAAAATTAACACACCTCGTAGGCTGCACACTACCAAAAGGGCTGAATC